>NC_141044.1:40910000-41135000 GCF_052040795.2 Danio rerio
TTCAATAAATTGTGAAATGCTTTAGGACATGCATCAATTGCTTTCATACAACTCTCTGCTATTTATAACAATATCACTTGCTTCTGTCATGTCAGTCAAAATGAACTAAACTTGTAAATTCTGAATAGTCATTCTATATAAACCTAATAGTCCTCATTTCATTACTCGAGTCATTACATACAAAAATGGTGAACTAGTTGTCAAAATCTGTCAAACAAATTTTATCAAACAAATTTAAATCTTTATTTTCCTGAAAATGTCTTTAAAATTGAACAATTTGATGAATGATATACAGACCTGTGTATGTTGTAGGCTCGGTTCCAATATGTACTGCAATATTGTGTACAGTTGTGCCCAGCTCTACCTAAAGGGAGTTTATGTTTGTTGTAAATAAGGGTGAGTTTATTCTTTTGCACAATGCTGTGAGTAAATTAGGATTGCAAAGAGCATCTGCAGTAAAAATGTGAAACATACATATTCAGTGTCTTGTACTCAGATACCTCACTCAATGCAGTGATGTCTCACTTTACTGTAGTTTTCAAATGGCCGTTCAAATAGTCTATAGTGCTGTCTTGAGCATTTTCATGAAGTGTCACCAACATCTGACTTTTTTTTGCATTGATAAAATGTACAGAGTGAACTGTCATAATGAAAACATAAGCCATTTGACTATCTTGTTCATAAACAATGGTGTCAGCACTTTTCATTTTGACGATACTGACAGTTTGATTGACATCAATACTTGCTTTTGAGGAATGAACTATCCATTTTGAGCATGTGACGCGCTTTTGCAGGTTATCAGCTTGGTTTTGCAGTTTGCACTAATTGTTTTGAGAAATACATTAACTGTTGTGCAAATGTAAATAGTGTAGTGAGAAATGCACCAAAGCGACTGAGAAAAACTGTAAGTTTTTCTGTTAAACATGTCAAGTGAACTTATAGGTCTCATCAAATTTAAATTATTGTTTCAGATGTTAGTATCAGTATTTAAAGGTTCACGAAACCCTCGAGTACATTTTTTGAGATTTTAACAGATGTGTGTGTGTGTTGAGTATCAGTTAAGACACTATTAGCACCTGTCAGCTTTAATTGTGGAAAAAACTGGATAATTTTGAGCCTTTGTCAGCTAATTTCAGCTTCCGGGTTTATAATGATTTTTGGGGCGGATCAAAATCACAGACGTAGTGCAGAACTGCAAGTGCAAAGATGACGCGTCGGTTTCTCATGATTATTCATAGCGGAGTTTTCTTATCCAATGAGAAGTGTCTGCTTCTTAATTATTCATGACTGCACGTGCTTTCCGAAGGCAAGTCCAAAATGTCATTCAAAGCTAATATGCTAACCTATTAGCATTTTGACAGATCACCTACTGCACCTTTAAGTTCAATAAAGACATTTTGTAAATTTCCTACCATATAAAGACTTAATTTTTGATTTGTAATATGCATTGCTAAGAACTTAAAGGGATAGTTCACCCAAAAATTAAAATGTATTTAATTTCACTCTGCCTCAAGTGGTTCCAAACCTTAATGAGTTTATTTTGAACTCTAAATCTGCCGCAGTTCAATTTTTAAACCCTAAAGAACATACTTTGAAGAAAGCAGAAAACCGGTAACCATTGACTTCCATAGTAGGAAAAACAAATACTAAGGAAATCAATGGTTACAGGGATCCAACATTCTACAAAATATCTTTGTGTGTGTGTGTGTTCAACAGAAAAAGGAAAATCAAACAGGTTTGGGAAAGGTAGAGAGAGTAAAAATGATGACAAAATTTTCAGTTTTGAGTCCCATTAATTTAGACAACTTAAAAAGGTCATTTCCTCAATATATTTATTTTGAACCCCTTAAATTCCAGATTTTTAAGTCGTTTTTTATCTCAGCTTTCAAGAGTTCGCCCTTAGCTGATAATTGATTTTAAAGCGTGTTTGGCATGCTGCCCCGGGAGAGAGCCCTGAGCTCATAAGATCCTCAAGCCTGGGGCTCCCCCCTATTGCAGGGCAAGAGGGGAGTCCAAGTTCAGGTAGGTCTCGGGAACTCCCTCTGCTTAATAATGATGGAAGTAGATTATGAATGCTATGGAGTGTCCATGCTTTCCATTTAGTTTTGTCAATTGACTTGTTACATGTTTTTGGTCTATTGGAGGAAACCGGAGAGCCCGGTGAAAACCCACGCAAACACGGGCAGAACATGCAAACTCCACACAGAAATGCCAGGTAGTTTCTGATCCAGTGAAAGTCTTGCTGTGAGGTAATGATGCTAACCATTAGACCTCCGTGCTGCCCTGACAAGTAAATGGGAGGAGTAAGGGTGAAAGGGGGGATTCTTCAAGACGAAGATGGCTAGGGTAAGTTACTCTGGTTATTTATAGTGATTAAGGAGTCATCTGATTGGTGAATCAGCGTTTGCTAATGTGGACCAGCTGCTATCAATCATAAGCGCGTGCTCCTCTCGAAATTAGTTTATAAATGCACTTCACAATTCCTAAAAGCACCTATATCAATTCAAATGTTTTTATATGTATTCTTTGGCTGGGTCAGTTGGCATTTCTGTATGGAGTTTGCATGTTCTCCTCGTGTTGGCGTGGGTTTCCGCCGGGTGCTGCGGTTTCCCCCACAGTCCAAACACATGCGCTATAGGTGAATTGGATGAAATAAATTGGGCGTAGTTTATATGTGTGAATGAGAGTGCATGGGTGTTTCCCAGTGCTGGGTTGCAACTGGACGGGCATCCGCTGTGTGAAACATATGCTGGTATAGTTGGCGGTTCATTCCCCTGTGGCGACCCCTGATAAATAAAGGGACTACACTGGAGGAAAATGAATGAATGAATGAACTCTTACGACTGGACTTGTGCTACATTTTCTAAAATACATTTGCACCTAACATGAATATCTAAAATTGTTGCATAAAAAGCTGATGTAAATATGCGCATGCTTGCTAATGCATCAGCTAATGTGATCATCAAACTCCAGACAAGCTCTGGTGCGCTCGGGTTTTTCAGGACATGCACACACACAGGCACACACACTGATGTTCTAATAAGTTGTCATTTCTGCGGGAGAGCCCAGAGAGAGCTCCATCTGTTCAGTGAACACGAGTCTCTCTCCTTTTAGCCTCGTCTTACTTATGCAAATATCTTTTGCCTTGAAATGTATTTGGAGTTGCTTGAAGGCTCCAGAATGCGCTCCTGCTGTCTCTCACACACTGCGCTCCTGCTGTCTGCCCCGTCGGCCTGCCCCGCGACGCCTCGCGTCCCTCATGTGGAAAACTTTACCAGCACAAACACGCAGACACATGCCTGAAAAAACACACACTGACTGACTTACACATATGCTGAATGGAGAATCCCTCGGAAATAAGATTGTGGATACACAGTTGAAGACTACATTATTAGCCCAAATTTTCTTCTTCTTTTTTCCCCCCAAAATTTTTAATAATTAAAAAATATATATTTTCGAAGTGCTGTTTTTCAACACATTTTAAAACATAATTTTAATAACTACACTGTTAACAATATCCTGTAGAGCAAACATACTGGATTTACGTGGACAGCACCATTAATCTTGCTGTATATGTATTTACAGTATTAAATGTCTTTACTGTAAAATATAGTAATTTACTATATATATATATAACTACAGTATCATACTGCATATCTGTCCTACAGTAACATTCAATTAATATTATATTCAGTTTACAGTAAGTTACTGTAAACCATTTACAGCTAAATACTGTATTCACATTTACAGCACCCTTTATCTTGCTGTATATATATATATATATATATATATATATATATATATATATATATATATATATATATATATATATATATATGAAAATTACTGTATATTTTACAGTAATTATATAAAACACTGTAAACACATACATCACAACACACCTTTCAGTTTACCAGTAAGTTATTGTAATTTATTTACAATTAAATACTGTATTTACATTTACAGCACCAATTATTTTTATGTGTTTACCGTATTGTATATAATTACTGTAAAATAAACAGTAATTTTTACAGCTTTAAAATACAGTAACAGACTGCATAACTATCCTACAGTAAAATACAGTTCATATTACAATTTGGTTTACCAGTAACTTTGTGTAAAGCATTTACAGCTAAATGCAGTATTTACATTTACAGCACCATTTATATTGCTGTTTATTTATTTACAGTTATGTAATTACTCTAAAATATACAGTGATTTTCACAATGCAGCTTTAAAATACAGTATCATACTGCATATCAGTCCTTTAGTAAAATACAGTTAATAATACATTTCAGTTTACAGAAAGTTACTGTAAATCATTTACAGCTGAATGCTGTATTTACATTTTCAGCACCATTTATCTTGCTGTATGTGTTTACAGTGTTTTATATAATTACTGTAAAATATACAGTAATTTTCACAATGCAGGTTTAAACTACAGTAACATACTGCATAAATGTCCTACAGTAAAATTCGATTCGTATTACATTTCAGTTTACCAGTAGTTTACTGTAAATCATTTACAGCTAAATACTGTATTTACATTTACAGCACCCTTTATCTTGATGTGTGTTTATCGTATTGTATATAATTACAGTAAAATATGAAGTAGTTTTCACAATGCAGCTTTAAAATACAGTAACAGACTGCATAACTATCCAACAGTAAAATTGAGTTTATATTACAATTTAGTTTACCAGTAACTTAGTGTAAATCTTTTACAGCTAAATGCCGTATTTACATTTACAGCACCATTTATATTGCTGTATATATGTTTGCAGTAATGTAATTACTGTAAACCATACAGTAATTTTCATAATCCAGTTTTAAATACAGCAACATACTGCATAACTGTCCTACAGTAAAATTCAATTCATTATACATTTCAGTTTAGCAGTAAGTTACTGTAAATCCTTTACAGCTAAACAATGTATTTACATTTACAGCACCATTTATATTGCTGTAAATGATTTTACAGTTTTGTAATTACACACTGTAAAATGTATACTGTAAATCTTTTACAGATAAATACTGTATTCACATTTACAGCACCGTTTATCTTGCTGTATATATATTTACAGTTATGTAATTACTGTAAAAATACAGTAATTTTTACAGTGCAGTTTTAAAATACTGTAACATAATGCATAACTGTCCTATAGTAAAATTCAGTTCATTATACATTTTAATGTACCAGAAGGTTACTATAAATCCTTTACAGCTAAATATCATATTTACATTCACAGCACATTTTATATTGATTGATTGATTCATTCATGCATTTTCCTTCAGCTTAGTCTCTATTTCAGAGGTTGCCACAGCAGAATGAACCACCAACTATATCTTTTATACAGCGGATGGCCTTCCAGCTGCAACCCAGTACTGGAAAATTGATTAAACATTATGCATTTTAATATCTTCTAATAAAAACAACATTATGCAAATCTTTTTAACATTGTTTTTTTAATCCTGCACCTGGTTATGACCTTTCAGATGTGGGGGATGAACATTTTATTTAGTTTTTTTTTTTTGCCAGACTTTTTCTTTTTCAATACCCTAAAAAACTACTCTTTAAGAAATACTAGACATTACAGAAATAAAACTGCTTATTAAATGGGTTTCACATCCCTTGTCCCATTATTATAAAAAGCCTTCTGGTCATTCTGCAGGACTTCTTTTGTCTTCAGGGTGTCATTTAAACTGTAATTACATTACCTTTATTAACATAACTTCTAAAACTTATTAAATTGTGATTTGTTTGGTTTGTTAAGTTATAATTACATAAAAAAACATGTTTGTTGTCATGACTTATGGGCTCACAAAATCACTCTGGACGCCTCGCACCCAGCACACTACCTGTTCAAACTGTTACCGTTTGGTCGGCACTTCAGAGCACCAAGCACAATAACAGCCAGACACAGAAAAAGTTTCTTTCCTCAGGCCATCTACCTTAACAGTTAAATATCCCCCAACTGTGCAATAAATATGTGCAATACTTTCTCATACACACTTGAACAAAGCACCTTATATCAATCTACAATGCAATACTTTCTACATTCGCATTTGTACACAGCACCGTATAACCTGTATATTTATAACAAATCTGTACATACAACTCAACATCAAGATTTCTTGACTAACTGCATCTCTGTTTAATGTGTATCATCTTCTTTTCATATTTACTTTGTGTTGTCACTTGTCACTTTATGTACACTGGAAGCTTCTGTAGCCAAAACAAATTGATTGGTTGTGTGAAGCACACCTGGCAATAAAACTGATTCTGATTCTTATTGATCACAATGAAGCTCAATAGAAAAATTACAAGAAAACTGATGCTTACTTGTTATAGATTGAATGTTAAAGGGATAGTTCACCCAAAAAAATCTTATTTACTGTCTTTTGTTTCAAACTTGTTTGACTGTCTTCTGCTAAACACAAACGAAGATGTTTTAAGAAAGCTGAAAAGCGACAACCATTGACCACCTCATTATTTATATATGTTCGACTATAGAAGTCAATGATTACAAGCTTCTTCAGAATGTCTCCTTTTGTGTTCAACAGAAGAAACATAAATGTTGGAACCACTTCAAGGTGAGTAAATAGTGAGTAATGTTTCATTTTTAGGTGAGCTGTACCTTTAAATGATACGTAACGCGTTTATATACCGCCATCTAGTGGTAGCAGGGAGATCTTCACATTTGCAGGCTTCATCGAACATAAATACTAAAGAAACGTGTAAAAATGGTGTTAAACATTGATAAACAAGGCCACTTAGTTCTGCAGCTAATATGTTATAAATGGAAATAACATCTCAGTAGCATCTCATCAGTCTTGCTCCAGCACATCATTATTTAAAGCCTGCTGACAGACTGAGGAAATAAAGCAGATTTCAGCGACGCCTCAGAGAAGAGCAGCTGTTCTCAAACTTCATCACAGGATTGTCAAGAAGCAAAGCCTTTCCCCTGTTTCATTGCGTATTCTAAATACTAATATTATTATTGTCCTCATGAATATTTAAAATGATTAAACATCTCATGCAGTCCACATGAAAACAAAAAATACTGTAGTAATTTGGTGTTTTTGAGCACTAAAAACAAACAAAAAAATAGTGTTTTTGATTCTTGAATTAATCATAATCGTATTAATCATAAGAAATCAGGAATTATTTTGAGCATTTGTGGACGCCCACACACGCGCACACACACGCACACGCACGCACGCACGGGCACACACACACTCTCTCACTCTTTTTAATATGACCCTTTAACCCCTAAAATCTGCCAGTTCTTCAGTATAGACCATTTTAAGGGATGTAAACAAAAGCAATGGTCCTAACATATTTCCTGCTTTACATTTTTAATTTCTATAGCTTCCGGGAATCCAAAAAGAGACACATATTGAAAATGTTATGATAGATGTTTTAACATTAAGTTATGGTTGTATTGTCTCGTTACAGTGATGAAATAGTTTGATAATAAGCAGGAAATCAGCTTTAGTCAATAGTTGTTACTGCATGAATTAATGTCATTTGTAATTATGCTGCGCTCTTGTGGTCAGATGGATGTACTGCAGCAGTAATATATACACAGAATAATGCAAAATATACTGTAAATGTTTAATCAGAAGAGTACAGATCATTTTACTGTACATTACATTACTCTTAAATCTCGTATTACCTTATTTAAAACAAGTTAAACTCGCATGAAAAAAATGATTTTAAACCATACACAAATACTTGACTTAATCTGTTGTGATTCTGCAACAGCTTTACTAATATAAATACATTACACAATACTGTACTAACTTCATCTGTCTATGTATATTACCACAATACATCAGTTTACTGTAGCAAAAGCTGAAGCATATTACAGTGTTGTTTGTCAGTTTACTAGAGTTAATATTCATTAGCAAAGTGCTGTAAATGCTATACACTATAAGATGTATGGTTCAAAAACACCAAAGTGCTACTATACTATTACTACAGTTAAAGAAAACATAAAAAACACAATTTTATATCATTACAGTGATGATTTAATGATCTTAAGTGGTTGTTTTTTTTAAACATTAGCCATCAGTTACTTATTATATTTGTTTATACCTGATAATCACATTATTATCACCTTTCCCAAATATACAGTTAAAGTCAGAATTATTAACCCCCCTGAATTATTAGCCCCGTTTATTTCCCCCCCCAATTTCTGTTTAATGGAGAGATTTTTTTCAACACATTTCTAAACATAATAGTTTTATTAACTCATTTCTAATAGCTCATTTATTTTATCTTTGCCATGATGACAGTAAATACTATTTCACTTGATATTTATCAAGACACTTCTATACAGCTTAGTGACATTTAAAGGCTTAACTAGGTTAATTAGGCAAGTTATTGTATAATGATGGTTTGTTCTGTAGACTGTAGCTGAAAGGGGCTAATAATATTGCCCTTAAAATGGTGTTTAAAAAATTAAAAACTGCTTTTATTCTAGCCAAAATAAAACAAATAAGACTTTCTCCAGAAGAAAAAATATTATCAGACATACTGTGATTTATTTATTTATTTATTTTTTTGCTCTGATAAACATCATTTGGGAAATATTTAAAAAAGAAAAGAAATTAAAGGGGGGGCTAATAATTCTGACTTCAACTGTACCTTACAGGAAAAATTTTCCAATGGATGTTTGCAGTCTTCCACACTTACCGCTTTTAACTGCTCACTAAAGACAGTCTTTGCACAACACACAGTTTTACAGACGTCTGAATTAAAAAATAATGGCTGTCACACATTATATAGTATTTTTGTGGCAACTTAGTGGCAGCACCGTTGCTAGCAAGTTACCGCAACTGCCCCCCTACAGTAACTTACCAGTAAATGTGTTTTACAGTAGCAGAGCCCTACTGCAATTTCATTTTACAGTAAAACAGCCTTACTGAGTCTTCTTTTTACACTCTCAGAAATAAATGTAATCGCGAGCTGTCACTGGGGTGGAACCTTTTCAAAAGGTAGATGTTAGTACTTAAAGGGTCCATATTGGTACCTCAAAAGTATATATTAGTACCTAAAAATTTTAAAAGGAACACTTTTGTACTTTTTAGGTACTAGTATGCTCCCCTGAGGTATTAATATGGACCTTTTAGGTACAAATGTGTACATTTACCTTAACATTTACCATACACCACACTGCTTTTAATGCCAACTGCAGATGTATTCGGCCAAAAGGGAGCTGAATGGAGTGAGGACCTAATTAGAAATGCTGGACTCTGCAGTTCTCATGTTATATCAGGTAAGTTCACACTATGCTGAATCATACACTACTCATTTTTGATTGCAGAAATTACTTTAGTAAAAACAGTTACATATGGTTTATTAAACTCCCTATATTGTTTATCCCGATATATTATTTGTGTTGTGCTTTGACAGTCATTTGCTGCTACTATGATTTCGCCATTCAGAGGTTGCAAATAATACTTTTATGAAATGATATTATTAAGGAGAAAGTCTGAATGTGCGAATATAAAACACCTCCGTGAAGTTGGCACCCCATAAAAACAAATAATCCCCCAAACTATGCCATTCGTTTGTGATACGTTTGTGCTGATTTGTGCCGCAAAAACGAACGTTTGTGCTGGTTTGGGGTCTGAGATATTAAGCATTATTTTTTTGACCGTGTGACGTCACTTTCCACCCCATGTTGCGCAAATAACTTCAAAACAGCACAGGTCGTTTGTGCTCGATTTGTTCTGGTTTGCGCCTTTAAAACTAACACAGTAGCTGTTTTCCTCTTTTAGATATAAGACAAATATTTCCAACTTCACCTCTATGTGTAAATTCAGGTGTAGTTCGCTGTCAGAATGCAGTAGCTTTGCTTGATCATCACCCAAGCCTTGTATAACGTTAGCTCCATCTTTTTTCCTTGTCTTTGGCTAGGCAGAACCTCGCTTTTTAGCACTACAAAGTTTTGAATCTGGTAATCATGGAACATTATTTCTTGCACATGACCACACATCTTGTTAGAACACTCGGAGCTTCAAAGAGTTGTATATTTAGTCCTGGATGCTTGGCCATTTCATCTTATCCAATACCCATTGGGAGGGTGCTATCGCAAATGAACCTGTCAGACGAACGCCGCTCACTTTAACGTTAATTTTGCTGAATCACTGTGCTTATCACTGGGTGACGAGCTGTTATAATACGCTGAAAGCATTATGTAAATAACGTATTTCTAAGACAACAACAAACTCTGTACTGCATCGGATGTCATTCCCTCGCTGTAAATGCTTGCGCTCTCGTTTTTTTCTGCAACCTCGCTGAGCGCGCATCCTGAATGTTTACCAACATGGTAATTCGTCTATAGGGCACCAATTCTAGACCTTTCTCAGTGAGGGGTGGGCCTTTCGAACCACCCGAACCCCCCTGGCTACGGGCCTGTAGCAGTACAAAAACTTTTGTTTTAGGGTGCTTTCACACCTGTGAATCGATTCAGTTGTTCCGAAACAGAGATTACAATTGTTACATTGTTACTCTTTGCTCTAGTAGCGGTTCGCTTTCACACTGCAAAGTTTCTAATCGGACCAAAAGAGCTAAAACAAGTCACGTGTTTTAGCTAAACTGTCAAGAGAGGTGGTGATTTGGTGGTGATTGACAGGGTGCACCCGTGACGTGTCTGAGGAGAGACGCGGTGAGAAGGGTGCGCGACGATGCCTATTTGAGGACCGGGAGGGAGATGCGAGATTACCGGGAGATCATCACTCGTTTGCGGGCATCCGGAGACTCGCGAAACTTCCCGCCCTACTCATAATTCTCTCTTCATATAGCCGTAAGCCTATTACATATCCATAAAACACTGTGATATAACCGCGCTCGGAACGGATCGCTTTCTCACTGCAATCGAACCGCTCCAGGGTTCTTTTCAATCGAGCCGAGACCACCTCATTCAAGCAATTTCAGAGCGATTACTTTGGCGCGAAACAGAGCGCGATTGCCCTGTTCACATATGCCAACGAACCGCGCTAACGTGGCAAACGAGACAGGTTCCGAAACAAAAGTGTAGGTGTGAAAGCACCCTTAGTATTTACTATTAAATTTAGTACATTTTAATCAACCTTTTCATTTTAGTCTTCAACTACAGTCGCAGTACTTATTATTTTTAGATTATTTTCATTACAGTAGAATACTGCAAGTTCCTAATATGCAGTAAGTTACTGTAAAAGTTTTAAAATGACCCACAATGCAGTGCATATTACAGTGGTGAACTATAAAGTACGTGTTATGCAGAAAATAACTGTAAATGTTATACGTGTAGTATCATACTGAATATTATCAATCGTCTTGCGTGACAAGCACATTCCCCTTAATCTCATACTCGATGGAGCTCCACTCAAACACGTTTGCCTTGGGCACGCGCTGCGCATGGTTGAAATACAGCGCTTTAATCTGGTTCCCGGTGAGCACATAATCCCACATGTTCAGGTCTGTGAGTTCACCGGCGAAACTCTGCACCGTCTCGAAGTCGCCCAGGAGTTTATCAGGGTCCTGTCCAAGCAGAGCAGTGCCCTGCGGGCGGATGCTGTGGCCCGGTTTATAAAGCTGAAACGCACTGCGGCGTCCGTCCACCCAGAAGGCAGCGAGCCCGGTGCGAGAGCTCCAGGACAGGCACAGGTGCGTCCGGAAGGTGGACAGAGGCGGCAGGTTGAAAAACGCCCCATCACCGCTGAGGTAGAAAGACACACGGCCGTCTTTCTCCCTCCACAAATTCAGTTCATCAAAGTCGGGTGTTCGGTAGGCGAACAGGATGATCTGCCGCTCGCCCTGGAGCTCTGTGGCCACACGCATGCAGAGAGTAAACGCTGAAAGACCCAGAGGCTTCTTAGGAGTGAGTTTGACGTAGCTGAAGTCTGTCTCGTACGGGAACAGAAGAACTTTACCAGCAAGACCCACTGCAAGACAAAACGACTGATAAACACCAAACAAGCATGTGTGTGTGTGTGTGTGTGTGTGTGTTTGTGTGTGCGTGTGTGTGTGTGTGTGCATGCGTGTGGGTGTGTGTGTGTGTGTGTGTGTGTGTGAATGACATCAAACTAACAAAAGTCCAAAACTAGACAAGTCATCAAATCGACAGGTGCTGTAAGTTTTTGACTCTTCTTAATTATTAAAATACCATAACATGTTTGCAGATATTTCAGAAACACGTGAAGTAAACATGCTTGTTTATCCGATTAACAATGTTAAGTTATTCTCCTTTGAAAATGTGCTTTCCACGTCAGAATGTCTGTCGTTGTTTTGGTCTGTGTAATTTCACCCACTGCCAGTTTCCCCAATTATATGTTGACATGCAGGCCCGGATTGGCTAATCGGGAGAACCGGGAGAATTCCCGGTGGGCCGGTCTGTTTTTCGGCCCCAAGGGCCAGTGTCCCTAGCTGCTTGCACTCTCAGCAGTTGCACTTTTTTCATTTATTAATTTCTTTGACCATAGCCTCACTCTTTTTATTCATTATTTTGCCGCAGCTCGGCTCTTCTTATTTATTTTCTTGTAGCCACGTGAGCAAAATGCAGCCTGCAGGTTAGTGATGACGTAATTATCATTCAACCCTAAACAGCGGCACCTTAGTAAATATAAGAATTCAAATAATTAATATTAATGAATATTACACCTGCTCAATGAAACTCAGATGATTCACTACATTAATAAATCTGACAGAAATCTAAAAAGGAGAGAAAAAGATTAAGCCGTCAATAAAAGAGTCTTGCAGGTCATAGTGCAATATTTCTTTTTCATTCCTGCCCCACAAACATAACAGCGCTACTGTGCTCAAGTGGTCGGTCAGCATGTTGAGTTAATAAACCGCTGACCCATGTTCGAGCCTCATCTAAACAATTATAATTTTTTTTCTTCATTTTTATTGTTAAGACATGTAATACTGTTAGGGTTGTTGAAAATGTAAAATTCTAAAGCAGCTGTTTTCTTGAAAAAGATGTGATAATGTCATTAGAAACTGAATTGGAAATGACCTTATTTTAATATAGTCAGTCGTGAACTGAGATGGGCCGGTCAAAGACTTGAAACTCCAGGGCTAAAAAGGAGTCCCACTCCGGCCCTGCTGACATCTGTTGTTGTTTTCCCATTGCCTTGGTGAAAAGCAGTGTTTCATTGCAGTCTTGCAGCCGGCAGCTAGCTCTCTGCAGCTCTCACCTCTTAGCCCACTGAAGCTAAGCAGGGCTGCTACCTGGATGGGAGCCACATGGGAAAGCCATAGATTTATGCCAGAAGTGTTGTTAGTAAGACCAGCAGGGGGCGCTCAACCTGCGGTCTGTGTGGGTCCTCATACCCCAGTATACTGATGGGGACTCTTCATTGCTCAGTGGGTGCTGTCTTTCGGATAAGACATTAAACCGAGGTCCCAGGTTAAACATTTCAGGATGTCCTTCGAAAAAGAGTAACCGTACGTTCACACCGAAAGCGGCGAGAGCGTCAAAGTA
This sequence comes from Danio rerio, assembly GCF_052040795.2. Classification (NCBI taxonomy): domain Eukaryota; kingdom Metazoa; phylum Chordata; class Actinopteri; order Cypriniformes; family Danionidae; genus Danio; species Danio rerio. Next base: position 40,923,479 of record NC_141044.1, read on the forward strand.
GCCGGAAGTCATTCATTTTCAATGAGAGCCGGCGGCGATACGCGGCGATAAGCGGCGAGGAGCAGCGTGGCGCGTCTTCGCCGGCGTGAGCGTCGAGGAGAGTTGAAATGAAGTCAACTTTATGGTAATGAGCTATGACGCGGTTCGGCGGCAAGCAATCAGAATGAAGACGTCCATCGCTTGATAGCAGTTCAGAGAACACAGACCTGTGAACTTTGGTTCCGACCACAGTTGTTCCCAAGGGTTTGATTATTGCGGTCGCCGGATTTCCAATTATTTACATTTTTTTCCTACAGGAACATACATTTAATAAGTTACTGGCGAGTTACTGATGTTCATTAATGTTATATAAATTTATCTTAAAAAAGCGGGAATCTCACGCGATGTGATAGTACAAAACAGTACTGCTGCTTCAGGATATTTCAGACATATGGACACATATTGGATAAATAGAGCAAAGCCACACGCAACTTGATCTTCCATTGTTGTATGAATTTGATAAGAAGTGCGCAACATTTTCACGCTAGAAACATGTTTTATGCAGGAATGTAACTGATATGCTGCAACGGCTCCTTTAAATAAGAGATCAATGTAGCGAGTTTTGACGCTCTCGCCGCAGGAGCTGAAGGCAGACAGCGTTGTCGCCAGGGCGGCCAGAGCGACCTTGGACGCTCTCGCCGCTTTCGGTGTGAACGTACGGTAAGGGTTTAACCCTGGCATCATGGCCTCCTATATAATATAATAATTATTATTATTAAAGGGTGTCGCGCATGAAATTTACTTCACAACATACACAAAATAATTCATGTTTCATTGCAAAATGGCTGACATGGATTTTGTTGAGAGGTCAGCTGTGCTTCATGTGATATGGAAGACTGAAAAATAGCATGGACTCACTCGATGGGAGCCATTTCTGGGTCTATCAGATCAGATGAAGGCTGCTTCTAGAGCAAGCTCCTGATTGGTTAATGTGGATCAGATTTTTAAGCTCGAGCAATTTGCATGAATCACGCATTAGGAGACCAATACCAGTTTTTATATGGGAATGGTTAGGAGGCAAACTTGGCAGGATGCCGGGGTTAAACCCCTACTTTTTTTTAGCAGGACAACCAGGGAATTTTATTGACCAAAGAGAGTCAGGAGCTTGGTTTAACGTCTCATCCGAAAGGCGGCGCCTACTGAGCAATATAGAGTCCCCATCACTATACTAGGGCATTAAGCAGGTCGCACACCAGAAGCGCCGCTCGGCGCCGCGACACGGCGCGTACATGACAGATTAAAGTATCACACACCAGACGCGCACATTCGAATGATATTTAACATGAAACTAATCAGATGGCACTCTGTGGCGCGGCTGAAAAATGAACTGCGTCCTGAGCCGTCGCCGGGCGCCGCCGACAGCCGCCGACTTGCGGCGCTGGTGTGTGTATCCTGATAGAAACCTATGTTTAGAATTCTAAAATACATGGCGCTGCGTGGCGCTGCGCGGCGCGCCGCCGAGCGGCGCTTCTGGTGTGCGACCTGCTTTAGGACCCACACAGACCACAGGTTGAGCACCCCTGCTGGCCTTACTAACACCACATCCAAAAGTTTTCCCATGTGGTCGCCCATCCAGGTATTGACCAGGCGCAGCCCTGCTTGGCTTCAGTGGGGGACCATGTTGCAGAGAGCTAGCTGCCTTTAAAGCTGTAAATCACCCACGTCTGGTGTGAATGCATCATTAGAGTCTTAAAACTCCACAAGATGTTTTTCATTTTGCAAACAATTCAAATATTACAAACATAAAAATTAGCTGAGCAGCTAACAGTGCAAGGCCTAATCTTCAGGCATGTTCATGTAACAAACCAGTCCTATAGCACTCAACCTGCTTCAAGCTAGGATCCAACCGGCAACTTGGGTAACTCTCTGCATGGGAGTCGGTAGCAACTGTCACTACAGCACCTTTAGAGGTCAGAGGACTGAGGTTTACCTGCACAGCACTTTACTAGCTGGTGTTACTCTCAATTTCATCAATCTAGCAACCTGTTTGTTCATGCAAGAAGAGGAGGGGCTGGGTGAAAAAGCAAACTTCAGTATTTTAAATTTAAGCTGCAATACCTAATTCAACCACTAGGTGTCAACCCTACTGCACCTTTAATTATCTAATCCAGGGGTCACCAAACTTGGTCCTGGAGGTCCGGTGTCCTGCAGATTTTAGCTCCAACCCTAATCAAACACACCTGAACAAGCTAATCAAGGTCTTACTAGGTATAGTTGAAACACCCAAGCAGGTGTGTTGAGGCAAGTTGGAGCTAAACCCTGCAGGGCATCGGACCTCCAGGAACAAAATTGGTGACCCCTGGGCCCGGTTATTCAAAAGGTTTAATCCGGATAAAATTGATCCAGATTTAGTAATCCTGTTTTTGCGATCCGTGATCACGTAATCCAGCTTACTTTTTGAGCCAGTTTTTCAAAGCAACATCGGATTGGATCAATCTGATCCGGATAGGAACTTTTCAGGATCACTAAATCTGGATAACCAGTGCTCAAACAGGAGAGGAGATCACAACGTAAAACTATAGATATGTAAAGAGCGACAAGTATAGCCAGCGTAGGGCCAATATAGCTTTATTTTTATTTGAAATGAAAACTAAAAAATATTTAATAACTATTAAAATAATAATAATAATAAATAATAAAAAAAGAAAAACCCCACCCCTTCCTCTTTCAGCAGTCCACTCATCTGAGACCTACAACACTGTACATTGAGTATATTTATAATAAGTTTCAAATATAGATGTAAATCAAAAAAAGACTTAATGTCAAAAACTCCACAATAATGTCAGACTTTCTCATCTGATGTGGAGAGAGCAGCTTGTCTGAGCGTAGCCTTTAGGAGGCAGATCTCAAGTCATTGGCCTTGGTTTGCTGCAGTTTGGTTAGAGTCAGTTGTTCCTCTGCCAGTTGAAGCTGTGCTTCTGCACTTTCAGTCTCTTTTTGCAATTGTTAAAGGTGATTTCAAAAATCAGCGATTGCCATTCTTTGCGATTTTTTTTTTTGTTATTCTGTAATCATTGCATGCATCACTAATAAATATTCTAAGAAGAAAAAATATTTTCCATTGTGATGAATATATATATATATATATATCAATTAGTGACAGAATAAAATGTATTGTTTTTGGTCAGTTTTGACAGCTGTTTGGGGGATTATTTTATGAGGCCAAACTCTTTCTACTTTGCTGTAGGCCTATACTGAAAGGCTGAATACGTTAAAGCCTATAACCACTATAGCCTGACGGATGAACAAATAAAATTAAAACCTTATGAATAAATAGTATATCTCGTAAGATACTGCATGATCCAAAAATAGTATTATTTAATAAATTTTTTAAGTTTTCATTACATTTTGGACATGAAATCCACGCTAAATCCACCCTTCTGATGGGATCAGTTTAATCCAGGTTTTTTGGATCAAAGTGATCCAGATCCTACAAAAAAGGTCTGAAAAACCCAAACTAAAGGTTTGATCCGGATCAAAACCAAGATTGGATTTCAAGATCTAATCCAATTATGTAATCCGTTTTTTCTTTTGAAAAACCCATTTTCAAGATTTGATCCAACCCCTTATCCAAAATCCTAGTGGATTACTTTTGAAAAACCAGGCCCTGATATAGTCTATCTATTTGATGACTGGTATAGTTTTGAACTGTTTTTTTAGCCAAGCCATCTATGTTTAGATGTCTATTAGATGTCTTTTAAATGAACCAAAACATGCTTGGAGATGGCACACATTGATTTAAACAAGCACACACTCCTGCAGAACTGATGCTGCATGATACCTTCAGTCGTTGCGGGTGTCAAGTAGAGCAGACAGAAAAATAAAACCACCGGTGCCAGCATCTTGTTGCAGATCTGCAGAAAACAAAAGTTATATAACTTACTTCAAATCTTAAAATACATACATAATTATTTGAAAAGCATATAAAAAATGCTTATTGTTTTGCATTGCAATGTTAATATCCAAACAAACTACCCTCAAAAACAAATTAGTTTAAGGTGAGAAGTTTTGTAACATTAATAAAGTACTGCACATTCAATAAAGCAGATTTTCAGTAGTCCTGCATTAATAATAGTAACATTAAAGTTTAAAACATTAGGAGATAAATGATTTAATTTTTGTGTTTTATTTCATAAATTGATTTATTATGCTGTATTTTTGGGGTAAATAATAATAATAACGCAATAAGTAATCTGCAAAATGTGTTCCTTTAAATCTCTAAAGTATTTTATTATGAATAGGAACACTTAATAATAAAATTAAGCACTATTAGAGCAAGCACTATTAGTATACTATCAAACTTTATGCATTAAAGCAAATATTGTTATGCTGTAAATGTCAATATATAAACATTTTATATACAGTTGCGGAGAATTATTAGCCCCTCTTTGAATTTTTTGTTCTTTTTATTTTAATTTTTCCCAAATGATGTTTAACAGGGCAAGGAAATGTTCACAGTATGTCAGATAATATTTTTTCTTCTGGAGAAAAAAAATGTTTTATTTTATTTTGGCTAGAATAAAAGCAGTTTTAAATTTTTTAAACACCATTTTAAGGTCAATGTTATTAGCCCCTTTAGATTGTGTTTCAATAGTCTACAGAACAAACCATCGATTACAATAACTTGCCTAATTACCCTAACCTGCCTAGTTAACCTAGTTAGTTAAGCCTTTAAATGTCACTTTAAGCTGTATAGAAGTGTCTTGAAAAATATCTAGTCAAATAATATTTCCTGTCATTTTTGAGGACATATAAACACGCTGAGTTTTATCCCTCACTTTTTTTGTCTAATAGAATGTATCACTGCAGCATTTTCTTGTTTAATGCAAGTTTTAAAATCCTAATTTACTGAAGTGGAAATTGTTTAAATTTGTTATGCAATATATAAATGAAAGGAGAAAAGTTTCCAGAATGCTTACCGAGCAGCTGAAGAGTGTTTATTTCTGGCTGTGAGTGCAGAAAGTCTGCCGAGCTCTTCCCTCCTTGCACTGTAATGACATCAGAGAAAACAATAGATGCTGTGTGAGATTCACAATATCATCATGAGACCAAAACCCCATTAAAGATGCTTCCTTCTCTATTTGTCTTTCTGTCTGTCAAACACACATACACAACCTTTTCTTCCTTGTACAGCAAAACAGCACTTTTAAATGAGATTCATGAAAATAATGTAATCTTGAAGAAAAAAAAGCTTTCATTTAAGATCACAGCAGCTCTATTATGATTTGCATGATTCATGATACCACACTTAAATTATATTAATACTTTGGTGATGTAGAGGAATTTTTTGGTTTTCATATTTGCAAATAAACAAATTTCCTAAAGTTTCAAATCCATCATTTATTTATTTACTTATGTAAATGTGTGTAAAATACAGGTGTGTATATATATATATATATATATATATATATATATATATATATATATATAGTTGAAGTAAGAAGTATTAGCCTCTTTTAATTTTTTTTTTTCTTCTTTTTTAAATATTTCCTAAATGTTGTTTAACAGAGCAAGGACATTTTCACAGTATGTCTGATAATATTTCTTCTTCTAGAGAAAGTCTTATTTGGTTTATTTTGGCTGGAACAAAGAACAAACCATAATTATACAATAACTTACATCATTATACAATAAAAATTACAGAAAGTTGACTGGTAAAGCACATGCATGTTGCACAAAGCCTTGGGCTTTTACTGTGGTGGTTAGTTCATGTTTAGTTTGAACAAACTCAGTTCTCTTGCTCAAAAAGGTGGCCTGACTAACCAGTGACTTTTTGCTCCAAATAAAATCAGTTCACACCCAAATAAGTGTTGCAATACAAAAATGTAATTTGCGTCCAATGATTACTGGGACACAAAATAGTCAAATAAATATGCAAGATAATAACCCACAATTCAGGCCTAAAGCCAGTGGGAGTTTGAGTTAGAAAGACCCACCCTCACTGACAAAGGTCCAGGATTTGTCCCATATATGAGCTTATTTGTCCTATTTTAACAGCTGTGCTATAATAAGTTGTAAAAATGGCTATAAAAATAACCCATTGAAGAAGGCTGTTGCTTCAGTGTGACTTCAGGGTGAAGGTCATTTAAAACTAAGAAATACCCTTTTTTTTTTAAATGATACATGTTGTATTGCATATATAGACAGATAGAATACAAACACATTTCTTTATTCTAAATTTAAGAGTTTTTTTGGTTCATCTACATCTGGTTAGAACTGACAAGCTATTCCAGTAAAAAATAAAATAAAAAATGCACTGTCATTAAAATGCAGCATTTAAAACCTCAATTAAATAGAATAGGAAAATATCTGCAAAATGGTCTCAACTTTGAGAAAAGAAAAAAAAAAAAAAAAGCCCCGAAGAATGCCTTTCAACCACCCACTGAAAAAGAAAGCGTTGCATGCAAAACGGTTGCAAAAAAATGTGTTGAATTTAAACTAATTAAATTTAATACGGTTTGTTAATTTGTTTAAATTCAGCCCAAATAAAAATTGACCACTATAATAATAATAAAAAAAATTTAAAAAAAATCTAAGGAATCATCTTTGATATATATATATATATATATATATTTTTTTTTTTCCCCCAATTTGTGTATGGACCTATAGCCATAGAGGTTAAGTTGATTTTATAGTCACATTCAGACGTTCCCCTTAATTTAATTTTCACAAAAGTATTTTGCAAACTCTAAATAGAGAAATCATTTTAGCAGCCAATGACTGTCAATGTACAACATTGTTCACAGTAATATAAAAAAAAAAATTAAAAGTTGACTTCAAATCACACTTGCATGTTAATTTATATCGAATATTTAAAGTGCAGTGGGAAATAAAAAGGAGTTGTCACTGAACAAAGGTGTTAATATAAAACCAACTTTACCTCTATCCTCAGTAGCTTGTTTCAAGTAGATCTCATTTGCCTTTGGAGGTCTGTGAACCCCATTGCTTGGCTAACATAACATTTAAAAAAAAATTTAGATCGAGGAGGTCAGGTTTAACTGAACCCTTTAACATTTAAGCATTTGTCTGTGCTATAAACGAACTGAAGCTGCAGTTTTCACAATTGTTTTATTGTTTGGTTAATCGTGCACATTACAGCTGATCCAGTCAGTTATCTGGAACCACAAGCACATTTCCAGTAACATCATATTTGATGGTGTTCCAATCAAACACATTTCCCTTCACACGATTATCCTGGTTATAGTACACCGCTTTAATCTGAGTGCCGGACAGCACATAGTCCCACATTTGCAGATCTGTAATTTCTCCCACAAAGCTCTGAGCTGCATTAAAGGAACCTACATATGAATCCGGGTCTTGTCCGAGCAGGACGGTGCCGCCAGGACGAATGGAGTAACCTTTCCTGTACACTTGGTGCAAACTGCGTTGACCGTCCACCCAGAAGGCAGTAAGACCAGTCGCAGACTCCCAGGTGACGCACAGGTGAGTCTGAAATGTGGAGAGAGGATGAAGACGGAAAAAGGCTGCATCTTTACTAGACTGAATATAGACGGAGAAACGGCCATCTTTCTCTCTCCACACATTGAGCTCATCATCGTCAGGTGTGCGGTAGGCGAACAGGATGATCTCCCTTTTGGCCGGCAGCTCCGTCGCCACACGCATGCAGAGAGTAAACGCTGACAGACTCAGGGGTTTTCTAGGACTGAGTTTTACATAACTGGTGTCAGTAGCAGTCGGGAACAGAAGAGTTTTACCACTGAGACCCACTGCAAGACAAATCCAAAGTAAAACCATTAAAAAAGGACATGGAGAAAAGAAAAATCAGCAGAAATATGTAAATATATAACAGTACCTTCAGCAGCCGCTAATGTCACAGAGAGCAGACAGAAGAAAAGCAGCATCTTGCTCCAGGTCTGACTGCACAGTTTCACTGAAGGTGTTTATCAGCTGATTTGCGTAAGCTTTAAAGCAGGTGTGTGTGCTCGGATGCAGCGCAATGGTTAATGCCGCACACCTTTGACTATTTATGCTGCTTCAGGTTTGCTGAAAACACTGACGATTGGTTAATTCAACAGGTAGGCGGGCCTTCGCTTTGGCGGCTAGATTGAGCTCTGCATTTCCCTCATTTATAATAATGAGAGTAAACTGTTTATCTACAGACTTCCTTTAAGACTCCGTAAAGAGCTTTGAAATGTGATTTTTTTTATAAACAAGAAACAGCATGTACAGTTTTCTTATACAATTCAATCACTTTACATTTCTTAACAAGAATGAAATAAGTGAGAAAAAAAGAAATTAAAGAAGAAGAGAAGAGAAAAAAATACAAAAACAGAGGAGAGGGTACATAATTATCAAATTACATAAAAATATATTACGCATTTTCCAATTTTAGTTATTAAGAGTTATTAATGCACTTTTTCTACAGGAAATGCATATTTACAAACATTTTATGTAAAAATGTTAAAGGAGGAGCATATATTAATTGTTTTAATGGCTTTTCTATTTTGAGACTTGGAAATCACTTTTATATACATTTGAATCTCTTTTTCTGGCACCATGATGAGAGGTTTGCTTTTGGAAAACTTGGATTTATGTATGTGAAATTTACAAAATAATAAAATAAAGTTTATAATAAAACCAGCATCTTTTAAAGAGTGATCCTTAACATAAAAACCCAAAATCACATGTTTACAAGATAAAGAAAATGATTTTTAAATATTATGAGCAATAAAAGCGTCAACATTGATCCAAAAAAGTCGAGTATATTGGCAAGACCAAAATAAATGTGAAATATTTCATTAAAGCTTTCAGAAAAACAGCATTCTAGCTCAATATAAATTTTACATTTTTGTAGAAATATTTTTGTGGGATAAACTCTATGAAGTAATTTAGTGAATTTTTATTCAACGTTTGACTTAATCTCAAACAAAACACATGAAGAGTTTGTGGGACATAATGTAGCTCATCCCCCTTTTAAAAATAACCAAAAGAGAATTCTTTTATCACGAATAAATGAGGAGGAGGCGGGGCATGTCAGATGGAGAGAGCATTTGATTGGTCACGATTAGTTGAGAAACTGAAGTTTGAGGTGATGTGAATAAAACTTTATTTTTTTTATTAACCGTAAGTTCAAGTACCAATGGTATATTCAACAATCCAATATAGTGTTAGTGTTAATATAAAAGTACATGACTGGGAACATAATACAAAATACATAAATAAGATAAAATGGGAATGTGAATAAACCGTTGATCCATTATAGCTTCAAACTACAAGCTTTACATGTTTATATCAGTTTTATATCTCCTAATCGCAAATTTTGCCACTGTTTTGCTGCGCACTAGCTGACATGTCCTAAATATTAACAATACTGATACTAACTTCGAAAAAAAAGGTTAATTTTAAGGGATCTGTAATATTGAACTTTTTATAGCAAATAAGTTTAAGGAAGTATCATTTAAAACTACACACAGGACTTAGCCAGCTAAATATTAGTTGGTAAAATTCTAATCTGATGTTGATTTTACTCATGGATTGAGTACTGCAGTTCTCACAATTTCTCATTTTGGTTAAAGGGGCAATTCACCCTAAAGTAAACATTTATTAATATAAATAATATAAGATGTACAACAAAATTACAACAAGCTGTGTTGTAATGCATGCTTTTCTGTCTGTTGTGTCTCTTATAAATTTGAATCTGTTAATTGACAATTCAAAAATACTTGAATATAATAAAAAATAATATTTTTTTAAACAATTGTGTGTGTGTGTGTGTGTGTATATATATATATATATATATATATATATATATATATATATATATATATATATATATATATATATATATATATATATATATGGTTTAAAAATAAAAATGATTTTTACTATATTAGTATTTTTGAATTGTCAATTAACAGATTTAAATTTATAAAAGGGACACAACAGACAGAGGAAAAAGAATACAAAACAAAACAACGGCATTCATTACAACACAGCTTGTTTCAAATAGATCTCATCTGACTTTGTTTAGAGACCTGTGGACTATATTGAGGTAAAGTTGGTTTTAAAGTTACACATTTGGACTCTCCCTAATATAAATTTCAGAAAAATGTATTAAATTGTAAAGTCTAAATAGTCAAACCATATTAGCAACCAATGACTGTCAAAGTAAAAATGTTCAGTCAAAGAAATAGTGCAGTTTTTTTTCTCCCCCTGTCATTCTTGCATGCAATATCAGTCCAAATATTCAAAGTACTATAGTAAACTATACAGGGAGTTGTCACAGAACAAATGTGTAAATATAAAAACCAACTTCCTCAATGCGAGCTAGTCACTTGACCAACAGATTTTAGAAATTTAGATAAGGTCAAATGCAGACTTGTTTAACCTATAAATAAATAACAATACCGTCAGCAGCCGCTAAATGCACAGAGAGCAGACAGAAGCACAAAAGCAGCATCTTGCTCCTGAAGAGTAATAAAGCGACTGCACAGTTTCACTGAAGGTGTTTAACAGCTGATTTAAGGCAGCCCTAAAGCAGGTGTGTGTGCTCGGATTCAGCGTAATGACTAATGCCGCACACCTTTGACTATTTATGCTGCTTCAGGTTTGCTGAAAAGACTCAGATTGGTTAATTCAACAGGTAGGCGGGACTTCGCTTTGGCGCCCACTGAGCTTTGCATTTCCCTCATTTATAGTAATGCAAGTAAACTGTTTATATATAGTCTTTGTTTAAAGATCCCATGAAGTGCTTTGAAATGTAAATTTTTATTCGATTTTTGATTAATTAATCTCAATCAAAATACGTGAAGATCCTGTGGAAGAAAATGTAGCTCCTCCCTTTAAAAAAAACAGCCAATAGCGATTTGTTTTATCACTGCTCTGCCACTGAGTAGCTCAAGCGCAGCAAATTGAAAAAACTCTTGAAGGGGGCGGGGCATGTCCGATATAGAGAGCATTTGATTGGTCACTGCTTGATGAGACACAGCGACGAGAATGAAGTTAAAGCTGTAGATCAGGGGTGGCCAATCCTGTTCCTGCAGAGCTACCTTCCTGCAGATTTCAGTTGCAACCCATATTAAACACACCTGCCTGTAATTATCACATGGTGTTCAGGTCCTAATTAATTGGTTTAGGTGTGTTTGATATGGGTTGCAACTGAAATCTGCAGGAAGGTAGCTCTCCAGAAACAGGATTGGCCACCCCTGCTGTAGATTTATTGTAGTGACAAACTACAAGCTTTACATGTTTATATAAGTTTTATTAATTCTCCTAATCACAAATTTCATGGGATCTGTAAGACTTATTATTTAACAGCAAATACGTGTAAGGAAGTAGGCATTTAAAACTACACACAAGACTTAGCCAGCTAAATATTAGTTGGTAAAATTCTGATCTGATGTTGATTTCACTCATGCATTATGGGTAATGCAGTTCTCACATTGGCAGCGTCTGAAACCGCATACTTCCATACTATGGAAAATCAGTATGTCTGAATTCATAGAATTCGAAAATCAGTATGCGAGAAGTACCCGGATGACTTACTACTTCCTGCGAGATTCTCAAGTGCGCATCGCATGCATACTGCGCTATCCTATGATGCCCTGCGAGCGAATTCATGAATGGGAGTAAAGTGACGCAATTGACGCAGGTAGGTCACGTGACCATGACGAAATGGCGGATGTAGTACGTCCAAATTTCATTCATACTTTTCACGTTCATACTGTATAGAACGTACTTTTGTAACGGCCGAGTAGTATGTTTAAATCAGAATGCAGTACCTACTGAATAGTAGGCGGTTTCGGACACAGCCATTGTCTCATTTTGGTCAAAGAGCATAGAATCACCAAAAGGCGACACTAGTGCAATTTGGGGATCAGCCACTAGATGGCGCGGCGGCCATTTTGGAATGAAAACTTCAATAGAACAACAGCATATTTTAAGTCTGTAAAATAAACTATTAAAAGTGTTAAAGATTGTGATAGTAATTCGTTGTATTGTCGTCTTTTAGGTAGCATCTTAGCTTTAATGCACTTTTTCAATAAATAAATATAAAACAAAGCAGCTGCTTGCCATCGCGACAGCAATAAGATCCAATGGACAGCTGATCGCTTTCACTCCAAAATGGCAGAATCCGGGGCTGTTGCTGGGCGCTGCTGTTGCAATGGAACGTGCTATTGAGTGTCGCCTCTTGGTCATTCCAAGCTTGTTTTGGTTGAAAGGGCAGTTCACCTTAAAATAAATTTTATATGTAATAATATGAATAAACTTATATAGTCTATATTTTCAAACCCTTAGGCCATTCAAGATGTAGGCAAATTTTTTGTCCAGTAGAATATTAAATATTTTTAGCTGAAACTGGTCCTTGGGGATTTATAAAGTGCAAATCAACACCAGTTACCAATACTGTCAAAACAACATTGGCAAAACAATGAAAATGCCAAGATGTTCATCAATTTTGAAAATCTGCATAATAAACCTACGGAGAACGCTAAACTTTTTATCATATAGGAAAGAAATGCTCAATATGATGGAACCACATACTAAATGGATTAGCATTCGCATCAAAAAGGTGATTTTGATCATGTGATGATGAAAATGAGCACGAATGGATGCATTAATGATCCAAGCAGCAGAGCGAGCACATGGTAAAACATCTGAAATGTTGTTTTGGTCTTTAAATGCTGCGCAGAAAAAGCAAAAAAATTCATTCTGGCCCTGATGACGGCCTAATTAGGAGATGTAGATGTTCGAACATTACTGGAACTTTATATAAATGCAAAACCTAGTCTAGAATTATTCAAGCAATGAAAATGTTCTGATATTAGTTATTGAACTACCTGCATGTGACCAGCAGAAGGCAGCAGATTATCTGACACATTTCTCTTCGAAAAGGTTTATAATTGATTGAAAAGTTAAAGGTCAAGAAAAGAGCTCAACTAAAGCAAACGCAGATCAGTATAAATGGTGACGTCACACTTTATATTTTTCTTTGTGATGTGAATTGTGTAGCACATTGGTTAACCTCGGTTTAATAGTGCTATACAAGTAAAATTGACATGAAGAAAAACACAATCTTAAATGTATAGCTTCTATATGCACAGATTACAAAAACGATTTAACTGCTTCTTACCAAGTAAAGTAGAGGTATGCTGCACACAGCCAGTTTGGGCTTTTACTCCAGGAAATTCAGGTTTAGTTTGAACAAACTTTGTTTTCTTGCTCAAAAAAAAAAAAAAAAAAAACCTGATTAACCAGTGACTTTTTGCTCACAAATCTTTAAATAAACACATTTTTGAATTTTCAATTAATAACTGATTTGAATATAAAAAGGGACACAGATAGAAGAACGAACACACACACACACCTCGTTTCAAATAGATCTCATCAGCCTTTGTTTGGAGGTCTGTTAACTGTTTGCACATTTTAGAAACAACTTGGATAAAGAGGTCATAGATGCAGACATGTTTAACTAAACACTCACATTTAGCATTTGTCCATGTCACAAACAAACTGAAGCTATAATTTTCAGAATTGTTTTATTGTTTGGTTAATCTTGGGTGAACATTACAGCTGATCCAGTCAGTTATCTGGAGCCACAAGCACATTTCCATAAATATCATATTTGATGCTGTTCCAGTCAAACACATTTCCCTTCACACGATTATCCTGGTTTAAATACACAGAATACAGTCTCAACAAACTATAGTTCATTTTAAAACAATAATTATGAATAAAATATATAACAAATGCATGAGAGAAATAAGGGGAAATGAGAGGTTAATATAAACATACAAACGAACAGGTCTATTAAATACAGAGCAATAAGCACAAATTCTAGGAGTTTAAACATCACTTTAGGCTAATACTTTTTGTTTGAATATGCTAAAAAGGGATTTACATTTATGTACATTTATAAAACTTTCCAATGTAAAATGCAAAACAAGGTGTTTTGGTTAAGTCTTAAGATTATTTTGGATAATGAAAGCTTTTTCAAAAAAACACTTTAATCCAAAAAGATTGAACAAAAGGTAAAATAAGTGAGCTACACTTTAAGCAGAAGTTTCCCAGAAAGACCAGGTATAAACGGCCAGAAATAAAATATATATATTATAATCATAAAATCATTTTATAATTATTTAATAAAATAGTTCTTTACTTAATTTGTTAAGAAAGCTATAGGGTGGCAGAATGAATGATTATGTTTATTTTATTTCAAGTCTGTAAGACTTATTTGAGTTCATATTTAGGTTATTCACTAAAATATATAATTTAAATCGTTCATGGAGATGAATGCAGTAAATAGTCTGTATAAAAAGGTTGAAAATAAACCTGTGCAAACAAGGTAACCTTTATAACCAGATTATTTAACAAAAGATGATTACTGCAGTAAAATATTTGTAGTCTTTTAATAAGCAAGATGTGTGCAAGATAGAGAGGATATAAAAAGTGAATTGTTTGTTTTAAAACTTTTGAATTGGAATTTTCCCAATTATAAACCCGAAATACACGTGTTTGTTGTCATGTGGTGAACTCGGCCAATCGTGTAATATCGGTATCGTCATCAGAGCTCCTGCAGCCGCTCTTCAGATGCTGCACGGTCTGAGTCTGCCGTCTGATCTCGGAGCGCTGTCGCGGTACTTTGATACCACATCTGACAGTCACGTGGCGACAGCGCAGCATCAATCCGGACAAGATTTCTTACAAGCATGCACCGCTTTAAGACAGATTTCGATCGATCTGCGCAGCGCTGCATGAAGTCGAACGCACCTAGCTGATAGCAGTCTTAAGCCCTCATATATGGTCCGGCACTTACAAACAAGAATCAGCCACTAACAAGGCATGCCTGTAAGCTTTTTTTTCAAGGAAAATTGGAGGAACTGCAGAAGACGAAAAAAGGAGGCACAAAGGAGCAGTAGCTTTCATCAGAAAAGTTGCACCATCTGTTTCCTGGGTACACTGCAGCATCCACCAAGAACAGGGGCGGACTGGGACAAAAATTCAGCCCTGGCACTGTAGCCACACCAGACTACATTACCCAACACAATCTTTTTCATTTAGTGGCTAATTTGTATGAATTCGTACAATCTAATTCATACAATTTAGTACGATTTGCTCATCCCCCAATGACTGTTGGGGTTAGGGGTGGGGTTAGGTGCCACGCCTCCTTTTTAAAATCGTACTATTTCATACGACTGAACTCGTACGAATTCGTACGAATTAGACACTAAACTGGCAAAACGTAAAATACTTACATTTTCTCGTGAGATCAGGTTGCATTACCACATCAACACAGCCCTACCCACGGACAAGCACATTCACTAATTATATTGGTGTACAGATGGTGAAATAAGTGACATTCTTGTCAGATTTTGATTTTGTCCGGGTAACTTCGGATTGGGTCGGCCCATCTTAAACCAGGCGTTCGTCGCCGATTGGGCCAAATGCTTAACATTTATTATTATTATTATTATTTTTACTATTATCATCATTATAATATCACATGTAGCAAGAGATAAAAGCTGCCTGCACGTAAAAAACAAAATACATATTTTTTAAAAAACTGACCGGCCCACATTTAAAAATTGGTCCCCGCCCTTTTCGCATTTGCCAGAATTGCCAGATGGCCAGTCCGTCCCTGACCAAGAAGCTCTAGCGATGGATAACACGCCAGATGAACTTTTGTCTGTACTTAATGATAATGTGAAAATTGTCAACTTCCTAAAAGCTCATCCATTTGATTCACATATTTTTCTTATTTTTATTTGAATAATGTATACAGAAAATATATGTATTTAGTTCATGTAGTTAAAAAATGTTGAGTTTAATCTGAGAAAGGGGTGCTTGACAGGTGTCAAATAGAAAGGGGTGCACACAGCAAAACGTTTGGGAACCACTGATCTAGAGTATGTTCCCAAACACTATAGTATTTATTTTTTCATGTATCATAATAGCTTTTACAGCATCTACCGCGTGGATGACAGGCAAATAAACTTTAGTTCAGTAGAAAACTCGGCCCTCTTCATGATCTGAGGATCATACCCAACATATGTGTTTATTTTGAATCTTATTTCTCCTTTGAAATATGTTATAAATTGCAAATATACAGACCTCTCTCTCTGTCTCCTATTCAGTTTTTTACTCTGTGTCCTCCATCTGAATTTCGCATGTCATCAGAACCATGTGATTAAAAACAGCCTACTGTCTGGCCCTGATGACGGCCTAATATTGAGATGTAGATGTCTGAACGTTACTGGAACTTTATATGAATGCAACACTTTGCCTATAATTAATTAACAATGAAAATGTTTTGATATTATTTATAATTGAACTACCTGCATGTGACCACCAGAAGGCAGCAGAGTATCCGACAGATTTCTCTTCTGATTCTAAAATGTCTAGTATTGATATTGATTGAGAAGTTTAAGGTCAAGTGTTTAACTAAAGCAAAGACTGATCAGTATAATGGGGCTTCAGATGAAGAAAACATAAAACTCTGTTAATTTATAGCTTCTATATGCAGGGGCGTAAATCCCGGGAGGGACGGGGACATGTCCCCTCTCATCCGAGGCTTGTAACCCCCCCCCCCCCCCCCCTCAAAAAAAAAAGGTTTAAAAAACCCTCTGAATTGTGAAAAATATATGTATATATATACATAAAATAATTGTCTAAGTAGAAAGAAAACCGCATTCATCATTTAAAATGCATTTAGAAACAGCTGAGTTCCCCCTCCCCTTCTTCAAAGTGGTTCAGTCCACTGTGTGCTTTTTTCCCCCTCATCTCACCTACTCACACACACGCAAACGTCACGTGTGTATGCAAAGATTACAAAAATAAATGAATAAATCTAACTGGTTTTTAACAAGTAAAGCAGAGGTGTGCTGCGCAAAGCCAGTTTGGGCTTTTACTCCGGTAAGTTCATTTGAATAAACTCAGTTCTCTTGTCCAAAAAAGTGGACTAACCAGCAACTTCTATATAAATATAATATAAAGTAAATCATGATTGTTTCAAAATAATAATAACAAGTTTTAATCACAAAAACAAAGTAATGTGTAACAATTTACATCATTTTAAATTACAATGCTAATATTACATTTTGTTGTGTGACACTGAAAACACAACGTCACATCAGCAACCCTCACACAGCTTGCTTCAAATAGGTCTTGTCTGCCTTGACGCAACATAGTTTAGAAATAATTAGGATAGGTCATATTCAAACATGTTTAACTAAACACTTTCAACATTTAGCATTGGTCCATGTTATAAACAAACTGAAGCTGTAGTTTTCAGAATTGTTTTATTGTTTGGTTAATCTTGGGTAAACATTACAGCTGATCCAGTCAGTTATCTGGAACCACAAGCACATTTCCAGTAACATCATATTTGATGGTGTTCCAATCAAACACATTTCCCTTCACACGATCATCCTGGTTTGAGTACACCGCTTTAATCTGAGTGCTGGGCAGAACATAGTCCCACATTTGCACATCTGTTATTTCTCCCACAAAGCTCTGAGCTGCATCAAAGGAACCTACAAATGAATCCGGGTCTTGTCCGAGCAGGACGGTGCCGCCAGGACGAATGGAGTAACCTTTCCTGTACATTTGGTACACACTGCGACGTCCGTCCTCCCAAAAACCAGTAAGACCAGTTGCAGAATCCCAGGTGATGCACAGGTGAGTCTGAAATGTGGAGCGTGGAGACAGGTGAACCATTGCTGCATCCTTATCAGACTGAATAACCAAACCCACACGGCCATCTTTCTCTCTCCACACGTTAAGTTCATCAACTTCAGATGTGCGGTAGGCGAACAGGATGACCACCCTATCGACCAGCAGCTCCAGCCTGACACGCATGCAGAGAGTAAACGCTGACAGACTCAGGGGTTTATCAGGATCGATTTGAACATAACTGGAGTCAGTATTGGTCGGGAAAAAAAGAGTTTTACCACCGAGACCCACTGCAAGACAAAACCAAAATAAAACCTTAAAAAGGACATAGAAAAATCATTAAAAATCTGTAAAAAAAAAAAAAAAATTATATATACAGTTGAAGTCAGAACTATAGCCCGCCTGAATTATTAGCCCCCCGTTTATTTTTTTTCCCTAATTTATAGAGAGCAGATTTTTTCAACACATTTCTTAACATAATAGTTTTAAGAACTCATCTCTAATAACTGGTCTATTTTATCTTTGCCATGATGACAGTGAATAATATTTGACTGGATATTTTTCAAGACACTTCGATACAGCTCAAAGTGACATTTAAAGGCTTAACTCAATTCAATTTAATTCAATTCAACTGTTTATTGTCATGTGAACAGTAAGGAAACACATTTCCCTGTACAATGAGATGTACAGTTATTTAGGTTAACTAGGCAGGTTAGGGTAATTAGGCAAGTTATTGTATAACGATGGTTTGTTCTGTATATCGAAAAAAATATATAGCGTAAATGGGCTAATATTATTGTCCTTAAAATGGTGTTTCAACAATAAAGAACTACTTTTATTCTAGCCGAAATAAAACAAATAAACTTTCAAGAAGAAAAAAATATCAGACATACTTTGAAAATTTCCTTGCTCTGTTAAACATTGTTTGAGAAATATTTAAAAAAGAATAAAATTCAAAGGGGGGCTAATAATTCTGACTTCAACTGTGTGTATATATATATATAAATAAATAAATAAGTACCTTCGGTAGCCGCTAATGTCAGAGAGAGCAGACAGAAAAACAAAACCAACATCTTGCTCCAAGTCTGAAAAGGAAGAAAAGTACTGCACAGTTTAACTAACTGCAACTTTAAGCGGCACTAAAGCAGGCTCTGTGTTGCATTAAACTGTGTTATTGGAGTAAATGATAAATTTCAAAAGTTTATGCCAGTTCAGGTTTATTTTCTGTGAGCTCTGCTGTGTAAAGATGCCTGAATAACTATCAATCAGGGGTGCGTTTCCCAAACACCGACGTAACTCACGGCTGAACTATCATAGTATGATGCATCGTTCTGGAAAAGAACGATGTAGTGACGAGTGTTTCCCAAAACACATAGTTTCTCTGTCGCAGATGTCACGTTAGAGTGATCAAAACAGGAACAAAACACAGAGTGCAGAGAAGTGACAAAAAATACAAAAATACAAAGTAACAAAGTAACAGAATAGCAAACAAACAAACAAGAAACAAAGACAGATTAACTTGAACTAGACTTTAACAAGATACAGGAACAACATACCATGAACGACAACGACCAACTAACAAACAGCAATTTTTGAGCAAGGAGCCGGGCTGTGGTCGGCAGAGCATGAGCCGGGCTGGGGTTGGCAGGGCAAAGAGATGGACTGGAACCGGCAGGGCATGGAGCCGGACTGGGGCCGGCAGGGTAAAATGTCTGGGTGGCCCCGGCAGGGCGAGGAGCCTGGGTGGTGCCGGCAGGGCAAGCTTGAGTGGCGCCAGTAAAGCCAGGAGCCGGACTGTGGCCGGCAGGGCAAGACGTCTGGGAGGTGCCGGCAGGGCAAGCTTGAGTGGCGCCAGTAAAGCCAGGAGCCGGACTGTGGCCGGCAGGGCAAGACGTCTGGGAGGTGCCGGCAGGGCAAGACGTCTGGATGGCATTGGTAATGCCAGGAGCCGGGCTGGGACCGGCAGGGCTAGGAGCCTGGGTGGCGCCGGCAGGGCGAGCAGCCTGGGTGGCGCCGGTAGGGTAAGGAGCCGGACTGGGACTGGCACTGTACTGCGCTCTGGGGCTGGAGCCGACACTGGCGGGCGCTCTGGGGCTGGAGCCGCCACTGGCGGGCGCTCTGGGGCTGGAGCCGACACTGGTGGACTTTCTGGGACATGTGCAGTCCTCTTCCTGCGCCTCCATCTGGTGGTTTGAGAAGGGAGAGCGTTGTCATCAGGAGAGGGAGCTTGCTCTGGAGCTGGAATCGACAGTGTTGGGCGCTCTGGGGCTGGAGCCGACACTGGCGGGCGCTCTGGGGCTGGAGCCGACACTGGCGGGCGCTCTGGGGCTGGAGCCGACACTGGCGGGCGCTCTGGGGCTGGAGCCGACACTGGCGGGCGCTCTGGGGCTGGAGCCGACACTGGCGGGCGCTCTGGGGCTGGAGCCGACACTGGCGGGCGCTCTGGGGCTGGAGCCGACACTGGCGGGCGCTCTGGGGCTGGAGCCGACACTGGCGGGCGCTCTGGGGCTGGAGCCGACACTGGTGGACTTTCTGGGACATGGGCAGTCCTCTTCCTGCGCCTCCTTTGTCTGGTGGTTTGAGAAGGGAGAGCGTTGTCATCAGGAGAGGGAGCTTGCTCTGGGGCTGGAATTGACACTGGCGGGCATTGTGGGGCTAGAGAAGACACAGGGGTCTCACACAGTTCCAGGAGACTCTCCAGAGGCCCAGCGAAAGGTGGTCTTCGGACAGCCCGACGCGGATCAGTCTGCAACTCCAACCCAGCCTCTCTCCTCCTTCCCTTAGATAGATCTGCTGGCCCCGAAAATATCCCTCTCTGTTGCCCTCCACTCAGGCCTCCCTCCTGAGGGTTCTCCTCCTTCAAGACAACAGAGAGAGGGGAGCCAGAGATCAATAAAGCCGCTTCGATGAACCGATTAAGGTTCCAGTCATCCTCATACGGTAGCATTAGAGAACGAACTGGTTCCAAAAGTCCTCCCCGAAAGAACATCATAAGCAGCATATCGCTGTGAGAGCTCTTTGGGGCTAGCTCCAAAAACTCTTTAACATAACGCTCAATGGAGCGGTTATGTTGTTTAATCAGCATAAGAACATCATCTGGTGGATTTATTGTTGAGTTGGTCGTTCTGTCACGTTAGAGTGATCAAAACAGGAACAAAAAACAGGTGTAGAATCCAAGTGCAGTTTTAATGATGTATAGTGGTGGAATGGATGAATATATAGTCCAGGTAATCAACGGAGATTGGAGACAACTGTGGTTGTAAATCAGTGTAGATGACAGACCGGGTGTGTGCGCGAAAGAATGTATGGAAATGTAGTCTTTTTGGGCGCTGTAGTTCCACTCAGTGTCCATTAAACTACAGCGCCCTCAGGTGGTCACTGACAGTCATGACAGCAGATCCATCGCTTGAACCATGTTAGTTATAATGTAAAATGCCCATAATGATGCTGTAAACAGAGTGGAGTAACTACGTCTTTAGAGTAGAACCCCATCATTTCTTTGTGCAAAATATATTGTTTAACACGCACACGCATTTAAAATAAAATCCAATATTAGATTTGGTAAAAACATGCACTCGCTTTCCATATTACTGAAATATATGTAAATGGCATATATAATATAATATAAAAATAATTTAATATAAAAATAATATAATTTAAATATTATATAAAATAACATAAATATAATATAATATAAAAATAATATAATATAATATAAAAATAATATAATATAATACAAAATAATATAATAGTATATAAACATAACATAATATAATATAATATAATATAATAATAAAATAATATAATATAAAACAATATTATATTATATAAAAATAATATAATAACATTTTCGTTAATAAATAAGGTTTAAATGAGTGTTTCATACAAACTTTAAGAAAATGCCAGACACGTGGGCCTTCAAAAATTGATTGGAGAAAGAAGTGGGTCCCGAAGTGAAAAAGGTTAAGAAGTCCTGTTTTAGTACATTTGTTCTTGGCTTCTTTGTTAGATTAAATCATATTAGGTATGAAAGTACATCACTTTTTAAAACATGCATATACACACACATGACCTTTCACATAATAGAAATTACATCTGAATATTGGTAACAGTAATGCAGAAAAAACACACTACTCATCTTTAAAAAAAGGAGTTGTTATTAAGTATGTTTTAGACACAGCAGAGACAAAATGTCAGATTCTATAAAAGATAGATAATGCTTCATTTTTTAAAAGACATAAATAAGGCAAGATAAACAAGAATAAGATAAAAATTAGATAAACATACTTACCCGATTCAGCAGGTTTTAACTGAGAGAAGATCAGTTCAGCTATATATACTGTAAACCTAGAGTACATTCACCTGACATTGTTTACATGATACACAGAGTCAAGGCTCCCTAGAACATTGTGTCCCACAGTTACATTCATGCAGGGGCAGACGGGGACAGTATTTTTTGTTTCGTTTGCCTAGTTAGTGCGGTTTGTTTGGCATATGTTAATCCAGCAATCGCGCTTGGATCCGCGCTAAAACAATCGCTCTGAGATCACCTGAATTAGGTGGTCTCGACTCGATTGAAACGAACTGTGGGGCGGATCGATTGTAGTGAGAAAGCGATATGATCCGAGCCCGGTTATATCACAGTGTTTTATGGATATTTAATAGGCATACAGCTATATGAAGAGAGAATTATGAGTAGGGCGGGAGGTCATTCCAGACAACCCAAGTCTCCTGGAAGTCCTGGGAGTCTCCCGCAAATGCACAGAGACTCCTGGATGCCCGCAATTGAGTGATAATCTCCCAGAAATTGCGGGTCCCCCTCAATTGAGTTGTGCACCCTTCTCACCCCTGCCCACCGCATGCCTCCTCGCTCTTCAGACACGTAGCGTGCACCCTGTCAAACACCACCAAGCCACCACTCCCTCTGACAGCTGAGCAGGACCAACCATGAAACTCTGACCAATGTGAGGAGAGTTTACTCGCATGTTAAAGAGCTAAAAAAGTCACGTGTGACAAACAAGGACTAAACAAGGGGCCGAGACATAGGAAAACACAGAGGCAGGACAAAGGAAGCACATGGCCAGCACAACAAAAGAGACAACGATGTGCTAATACACAACACAAACAGACATTAAACACAGAAAGGAGTGACAGGCCTGGATTCCTGACAGTTTGGGTCATGAATTATGTCTCTGGTTTAGCCTTGTTGGAAAACCTGTATGTATCCATGCGTGTTCAATAAGAAAAGGTCTGGAGTGGGTCTTCTTCAATGCCAAAAATATTAGTAATTTATTTTAGATATAAATGAATAATTCGATGACAGAGCTCTGGGTTATGTTACCTCAATGCAATACAAGAATTACATTCAAGAGGTTCGCAACTAACATACATTTCCTGACTCCAGCATATGTACACAACTGATCTTAACAGGTGGAGTTTTGGTGTAACCTCACTTATCAGTCATTCTGCAGTCCTTAACTGTTGCACCCAGACATACTTCCTCTTTTCGGCAACTCCTCTCTGCATACCAGAACTGAACAATTTAGTGCATCTTCAATATGTTTCACAACTTCTACAAGCATCATGCTCCTTGTGACATGTCTAGACTTCTTATTAGACAGCAGTCTGGAACAGGGGCCCCCGCATTATATTTATTCGTATTCTGCTATTTCCCTCTTGTCAGCAGTTCCTTCTAAATAGTATGCATTACAGTAAAAAAAAAGAAGAAGTATGTCTGTGTAATATATGGTCCCATACAATTAAAAAAGATTGATTAATTTGTTGTTTGTCAAAACATTTTTCTAATAAAAAAAATAGCGATGCAAAAGTAATACAAATAAATTCCTTTTTCTCCACAGCCACACTAGCTTACATCCGTCTCTTTGTGTTACATCTGAATCAGTTATCATGAACCAATATCATATTTCCAACAGCATCATATTTGATGGTGTTCCAGTTAAAGACATTTCCGTTCACATGCGGTTCCTGGTTTGAGTACACCGCTTTAATCTGAGTGCCGGACAGAACATAGTCCCACATTTGCAGATCTGTAATTTCTCCTTCAAAGCTCTGATCTACATCAAAAGAACCTACATATGAATCAGGGTCTTGTCCGAGCAGGACGGTGCCGCCAGGACGAATTGAGTAACCTTTCCTGTACACTTGGTACAAACTGCGGCGTCCATTCACCCAAAAGGCAGTGAGACCAGTTGCAGACTCCCAGGTCACACACAGGTGAGTCTGAAAGATGGAGAGAGGAGGGAGACGGAGAAGTGCTCCATCTCCACTAGACTGAATATAGACGGAGAAACGGCCATCTTTCTCCCTTCACAAATTGAGTTCATCAACTTCAGGCGTGCGGTAGGCGAACAAGATGACTTCCCTAAATCCCAGCAGCTCCGTCGCCACACGCATGCAGAGAGTAAACGCTGACAGACTCAGGTGTTTATCAGGAATGAGTTTAACATAGCTGGTGTTAGTCCTGGCTGTAAACAGAAGCACTTTTCCACTGAGACCCCCTGCAAGACAAAACCAAACTCAACCTCAGAAAATATACAATCCATAAACACAGAAATATTAATAAAATATACCTTCGGTAGCCACTGCAGGGGTCAGAGAGAGCAGACAGAGAAATAAAAGAGACATCTTTCTGCAGCTCTGAAGAGGAAGAAAATGATTGTAATGTTGGATTAAAATAATGAAGATACACAAAACTAACAAAAATAATGAAGACACAAAAACAATACTAAAGCCTCCTTACACAGCATGAAAACCAAACCTGAAGCGGAATACATTTTCAAAAATGTGTATTTATTTGCATAAACCATTTAATCCTGTATAGCATCTTAACTAGGCATGGGCGATAACCGTTTTCAAGGTATACCGCGATTTAGAAAAGTCAAGGTTTTAAAACCGTCAAAATTTTCTGCAATACTGTTTCTAAGCAGGGCTTTACATTAACACCCGCCAAATGCGGGTAGATTTCAGCTCTGGTGGGTTAGACAAACACCTCCACTTGCCTCTTTGGCTGGTTGGAAATCATTTTTCAATTGAAGTTTTCTTAAAAGCAGGGTTCGACAATAAGCATGGACCAATATTCATGCAAATGTGATATTAGATTTGAGAAGCAGCACAACTGACAAAAAAGCACGTTCGTGCGAGCAAAAGTATGGTGAACACAGAATGAGAGCATGACCACTCGCGCTAACAGCTGATTTGATACGCGCGACTGTAAAAAATCGCGCGCGCACCTGTTTACTCGCACAAAGCAACCGTGCCTATAAAGCGCAACGGATTGGTTCCCTTTGAAATAGACTGAAAAAAAGAGCGATGATCGTGCACCCACAGTCCTGCTGCTTTCAAGAGCTTAAGATTTAAAAAACACACATATTCTTTTGTAAGCAGCAGCGGTCACTGCTTTCATTTTAATTATTCTTAGAAGAAATTATTAACAGGCTTAACATTAACTCTGTGCACGGTATGTTTCACCTGCTTTCTTACAGGTATTTTTGTAATATGGTTTAAATATAATTTTTTATCGAGAAGCATTAAAACATTGGAACATTGGAAATCTACTAACCACACTGAAAATTTTAGATAGTAGATTTAACTACCTTAGAGTTAAAATTAACACTCCCTCAGAGTTTTTATAGGAACCATTATAAAAGTGTTTAAAAATAACACTTTTGAAAGTGTTAACATTATCAACATTGAGAGAGTGGTAATTAGCAAACTGTTATAGTGTAAAATATCTGTTAAATATACAAAAAAATACCAGCAGTGGTTACCTTTTGTGATCTAATCAACCAAAACGCATCTTAGTCTATTACCTGGTATAATCATGACATTAGTCATGTTTACATCGCTGATTCTGTCTCATTCACATTCCTCATTCTTGCCGTTACCATGGGAAGCTTAATAAACAAGCCTACGGTGTGTGATCAGGGGTCCGTTCTTCGTACCTCGCTTAAATGATCTAAGATGATTTGGCAGATGCTGGATCTTTTAATCTTGATAACTGACCTCTCTCTAATTTGGTTCTTCAAACAAGTTCGCGAATCAGATTAGAATGTCTGGATGAACTGATCTAAGATCGCTGCGTGTGTTGTAAAGGACAGATCTGTCGATCCTCGAAATCATGATCAGCAATGCCATGATTGGCTGACAGCACAGCAGCGTAATGACCTCATCTGATTAATATTCAATTATCCATGTGAGCAAAATTACATCAAATTAGGAGTAAACTGTTTGTTAAATATGACACGCAATAACTTTCCTCATTTGTTGTGAACTGCAGGCTTTACACTTGTGTGAAGAGTATTCATCATGTATTTCAATGCATATCAATGTATTTAGTTCTACATTTAGAAAAGAATTTCTTTATTATAGTAGCCGGTTTATTAATCACTTTATGGAATAACTGGATGTTTACAATAGCATTTTGATTTTGTGAAAGGCGTCTGCAAGTTTTGTGAAGCATCAAATCACTGGCATATTAACTGCCAAAACATGTTTACGACTGCATTAATGTATTATTTATTGTTTTAAAAGTCACATATTGTGCATTTCTATTATCATACACAATTTGTACTAAAGCGATCTAAAAAGTTCATATGATTAAGTGTTCTCTGTGCACCACCAGGTGGCAGTCTTTGTACTTTTATTTCGGGGGTGCAGATTGCATAAGTTTTATTAATATATATAACTTTATTTATTTTATTAATAACTATAACTTTATATATATAGTTAAAATATATTTACTATTTTCCCAAGTGTGTATAACTACTACTGTAAGAAAATATCAGAATTCAGAACATACTTTCTCTATTATCTTTGCATGCACTGAGCCGATCTAATCCTGTTTATATGAATTGAACCTGCTCCCGATCAGGTCTGACCTAGCAGAACTGTTGCTATGACAACAAGTCTCGGATCAGCTTTGAAGAACGAAACGATCCTGGATCATGTCAAATCGTCAATATCCAAATCCAGCTAACTGAGTAATCCACGTACGAAGAACGGACCCCAGAGGTTGAAAAAGCTGCGCATTGCAGCACGCAGGCGCGCGATGACAAGAAACAGATTGATTAAATCAAAAAGGCGTGCAAATTGCACAATGACAAGAAATAATATAGATCGCACCACTAAATGCATTAAAAAGAAAGTAACAAGCCCAATTTAAAACTGTGGACGGCAAAGTAAGAATCTCATTGTACAGGGAGACGTGTTTCCTTACTGTGCACATGACAATAAACAGTTGAATTGAATTGAATTAAATTAAAAATGCAAGAAGTAGAAAGTACAGATATGTGTAAAAATGTATGAAGTAAAAGTAAAAAGTTTTCAGAAAAATAAGTAGTGGAGTAAAGTACTGATACCAGAAAAATCTACTTAAGTAACAAAGTATTTGTACTTTGTTACTTCTCATCTCTGCTGCAGTGAAATCTCTGTCTTGTTTTGCAATAATCCAAGTTTTTACTGGCACTTCGGCAGAATAAACAACTGTAATGTGAACATCAAGATGTGCGGCAGTGGTGAATGTTTGTTGATGGTAAAGTTCAATGACCGAACACAAATGATGCCAACCCTTGCAACAAAATTAGACGACTAAAAATAAATAAATAATAAAATGCAGACTATGCATTTTAAACCTTCATGAGTTTCTTTATTCTGTTGAGCACAAAAGAAGATGTTTTCAAGAAAGCTAAAAATCACACTGGCTGCCACAGTAGGAAAACAAAAACTATGGAAGGCAATGCATACAGGTTTTCAGCCTTCTTTAAAACATCTTCTTTTGTGTTTAATGGTAGAAAGAAACTCAAATAAACTTGTATATGTGTGTGTTTATTATACATATTATGCCTGTGTGTAAAGTAAATGACGATAGATTTATCCCTTTAAATCAGCTACGTAATGATGTCTCTAGACTAGTACATCGATTTTCCCTGCTTTGTTCAACATATTTAACTACATTTAATTTATATGGATTAATATAATACATTACTTTTCTAAAAGACAAAAAGTTAAAAACTTACATTGTTCAGCAGGTCTCGTCAGAGAGAAGATGTTGCAGACTAGCAGAATTCAAGAGCCTTCAGACTCAGGAATGACCCTACCTACTCATGCTTGTAGAGACATGCAGGACTTCACTAAAACATTTTGCACTTTAAAGAGCACATGAAATCAAAATAGGCATATTGATTTTGTTAGCTCACATTGCTAATTAAGTGGTGAACAATTCCTCTCTGTGTGTCATTAAGAACAAAAAACAATGGTTTGCCCTTCTAATCTTTAATTGAAATCTAAAAATGCACTGTTTGTTTTGAGTTTGATTCTCAGATTAGGGGTCCGTTCTTCGTACGTGGATTACTCAATTAGCTGGATTTGGATATTGACGATTTGACACGATCCAGGATCGTTTCGTTCTTCAAAGCTGATCCGAGAGTTGTTGTCATAGCAACAGTTCTGCTAGGTCAAACCTGATCGGGAGCAGGTTCAAATCATATAAACAGGATTAGATCGGCTCAGTTCAAGCAAAGATAATACAGAAAGTATGTTCCGAATTCTGATATTTTCTTACAGTAGTAGTTATATACACTTGGAAAAATGGTACATATTTTTTAACTATATATATATACAGTTATAGTCATTAATAAAATAAATAAAGTTATACATATTATTAAAACGTATGCAATCTGCACCCTCGAAATGAAAGTACAAAGACTGTCACCTGGTGCAAAGAGAAAACTTATTGATATGAACTTTTTAGATCGCTTTAGTACAAATAGTGTATAATAGAAATGCAGAATATGTGACTTTTTTTTTTAAAGCAATAATACATTTATGCAGTCATAAACATGTTTTGATAGTTAATATGCCGGTGATTTGATGCTTCACAAAAGTTGCAGACCCCTTTACCAATATGAAAATGTTTTTGTAAACAACCAGTTATTCTTTACACCGATTAAAAAACGGCTACTATTATAAAGAAAATCTTTTCTAAACGTAGAACTAAATACATTTATTTGCATTGAAATGCATGATAAATACTCTTGTCTTGACAAATGAAAGTGTAAAGCCTGCAGCTCACAACAAATGTGGAAAGTTCTTGCGTGTCACATTTAACAAGCCGTTTACTGCTAATTTGATGTAATTTTGCTCACATGGATAATTGAATATTAATCAGATGATGTCATTACGCTGCTGTGCCGTCAGCCAATCGTTGCATTGCTGATCATGATTTCGAGGATCGATAGATCTGTCCTTCACAACACACGCAGCGATCTCAGATCAGTTTATCCAGACATTCTAATCTGATTCGCGAACTTGTTTGAAGAACCAAATTAGCGAGAGATCAGTTATCAAGATTAAAAGATCCAGGATCTGCCAAATCATCTTAGATCATTTAAGCGAGGTACGAAGAACGGACCCCAGGTCTGACTGAGGAATTGGGCGTGGCAAAGATACTTAACCACGCCCCCAGCTGTCAGTCAACAAACGAAAATGGTGAGGAGGAGGAGTCTGTTAGGTTGTGATAACTCTCCTCAAATGGTTTTCCTGATCTTTCTGAATGAAACGCCTACTTTACTACATCCAATCAGTTCACAGTGGGGAAAAAACTAAAAGAAACTGGTGCAACAAGTCAACAACAGTTACCCACATAACACAGCAACATTCATTCATTCATTTTCTTTTCGGCTTAGTCCCTTTATTAATCTGGGGTCACCACAGCGAAATGAACCGCCAACTTTTTCAGCACGCTTTTACACAGCGGATGCCCTTCCAGCCGCAACCCATGTCTGGGAAACATCCACACACACTCATTCACACACACACTCATACACTACGGACAATTTAATCTCTAATTCACCTGTACCGCATGTCTTTGGACTGTGGGTGAAACGCAGTGGGTAGCACAATTGCCTCACAGCAAGAAGGTCGCTGGTTCCAGTCCTGGCTGGGTCAGTTGGCGTTTCTGTGTAGAGTTTGCATGTTCTCCCTCTGTTCGCCTGGGTTTATAAACTTCACCTATTCTAAAACATATCACTTACAAAAGCTAACACATATTCTAATATCATATAAATCATATAAATAAACAACAAGGCTTTTAAGAAATCAATTGTAATATTTATTATTGATTAGAAATAAAAAATCATACTTTTATAATAATATTAATGATTATTATTATTATTATTATTAAGTAGGATATTGTTTATTTATTTATTATTTATTTTGAAAAGTATACTTTTACAATTTGACTTGTAAACCACAGCAGTAAGTTCTGACCAGCAGGCCCATGCCATATACAGTTCAGATACTTAATAAATAACCCAATATAAATAAAAGCGTTACAGTATGCTTTTTGTTTTCACAAGCTTTGGAGACGTAACATAAATTCCGCTTTTAAATCGGTCACCTATATCTTTCACCACGAGGCTGTGCTCAAAATGATATCAATGTTTTCAAAGTGCACTGCGAAGGGAGCACAACTGTAAACATGAAGATCGCTAAAACTCAACTGAAAAAATAGTTTGAAAGCAAAATAGGCAAGGCAAGGCAAGTTTATTTATATAGCACATTTCATACACAGTGGCAATTTAAAGTGCTTTACATAAACAGGAATAAAAAAGACAAGTTTAGGAACATAAAATGCAGACAATAAAAATTATTAAAAACAGATAAAAACTAATTAAAATGAGTTAAAATAAGTTATAAAAGAATGAAAAAGAAAACGAAAAACATAATAGTGCGATCTGTCGGACGCAGCACAGTGCTCATTCAGTGAAGGCACAGCTAAACAGATGTGTTTTCAGTCTTGATTTGAATGTGCCTAATGTTGGAGCACATCTGATCATTTATGGAAGTTGATTCCAGCAGTGAGGAGCATAGTGGCTGAAGGCAGATTCACCCTGCTTTGACTGAACCCTTGGAATTTCTAGTTTATAAGATCCTAAAGATCTGAGTGATCTGTTAGGTTTGTATTCAGTGAGCATATCTGTAATGTATTGAGGTCCTTGGCCATTTAGTGATTTATAGACCAGTAATAATACTTTAAAATCTATTCTGAATGTAACTGGGAGCCAGTGTAAAGACCTGAGGACAGGTGTGATGGGCTCTGATTTCCTGCTTCTGGTCAGAATTCTGGCTGCAGCATTCTGGATGAGCTGCAAGTGTCTGACTGTCTTTTTAGGAAGACCAGTGAGGAGTCCATTACAGTAATCCACTCTCCATTTCATCAATGCATTGGCAGAGGGTGTCAATGGGGCTGTAGTCATTAGGCACTAAGGCTAGGTAGATCTGAGTGTCATCAGCATAGCTGTGGTAGGAAATTTGATTCTTTCTCATTATTTGGCTTAGAGGGAGCATGTAAAGGTTGAACAGGAGAGGTGCCAGAATCGAGCCTTGTGAGTCTCTCTACTGTTGCAAAGAGTGTACGAGCATTATTTACATTGTTGTTTATAAGGTTTGAAAAGAAAGTCTGCCTAGCAGTTTTTAGTTCCACATTAAAAGCATGAAGACTGTCTTTATAGACATTATAATGGATTACTAGTTTCGTCTTTCTCCACATTCGCTCAGCTTTTCTGCATTGTCTTTTCTTCATTTGGACTGCTCTTGAGTTTCTCCAAGGGACTCTCTCTTTGCCAGTTCTCTTCCTGAGTTTAACAGGAGCAATTTCATTTATGACATTCTCAATTTTAGAGTTAAACAAATCAAGGAGAGAATCAACATGCTCTATAAGTTTGTAAAAGCAATACATTAAAAATACCCTTTAAATTATATAACCAAAAGAGTATGCATGTTCTCCTCTTAATATAAGAACAAATTCTTCATAACATGTAAGTTAATAGGGTAATTAAACTATAAAATAGTATTAAAAGTGACATTTCTTGACATTTTTCCGCAGTACATTTACATAGATTGAGTGATTTCCACAACTTGTGTTTTTATCATTAGTGTTTTGATGTTCAGACAAAATAGCCAATTATTAGCAGAGAGTCATAGCTAAAAATATTAGCACGGTTGACTATTACTAAAGTACTAATAGTGAAGTCAGCTACAATTGTGGTCAAAATTATTGGCACCCTTGGTAAATGCAAGCAAAATTGGCTGAGAAAAAATCTTTCACTTTAACATGACTGTATTGGAGAGAAATTACATTTATTTCATAATGAATAAAAATAAAAATTTTAATCAATTTATTCTTTCATTTATTTTCTTTTTAGCTTAGTCCCTTTATTAATATTGGGTTGCCACAGCAGAATGAACTGCCAACTTATCCAGCATATGTTTAAAGCAACAGATGCCTTTCCAGATGCAACCCATCACTGGAAAAATATTATAATATGTATTTTATTATGTTATATAATTATAATCCAGACTCAATATTGGGTATATGTGATGTGGCTATTGCGGATGATCACATTGAGACGTTGATGCTGAAACAATATATTGTGCAGCTCTACCTTCAATTGTATATTTAACCTATCTGGAACATGGATAATAAATAAATAAATAAATAAATAAATAAATAAATAAATAAATAAATAAATAAATAAATTAAAACTGAAGCATTTGCACAAGAGTATTATTACCTTCACTGCATTTCTTCCTCCTTCTTAAAAACGAATATAAGCTGAAATCTGAGATTGAGTGCGGCTGTACCACAATAAAAAGCAGCAGGTGTAAATACTGCATATAATGATTTAGGGTACTTTCACGCCTCACAGCAAGAATGCCTCCGGTTCGGGTCCTCTACCCAGCCAGTTGTCATTTCTGTGTGGAATTTATGTACTCCCTATGCTCACACGGGTTTTCCCTGAGTCCTCCGGTTTCCTCCTACAGTCCAAAACATGAGACATAAGTAAATTGACTAAACCAAATCAGCACCATAATCAATTCCACCAGCAGCTTACCCTCATAGCAATCGCTAAGCAGCAGGGAGGGGGGAAAGGGTGTTCTCGAGATCTACCTGAGCTCAAACTCCCCTCTTGCCACCTTGCAAACAGGAGGGAGCCCCGGGCTCGAGGATCTTACAAGCTCAGGACAGCATGCCAAACAAGCTTTATTATCAATCATCAGCTAAGTGTGAACTCTTGAAAGGTTATTTATAGAATCTTAGAAATCATCTGATTGGTGAATTATAAACTGAATAATACGGGGCTGGCTACAAGCAATCCTAAGCACGTGATCCTCTCGAATTTAGTTTATAAATAAACTTCAGTTAATCCTGCATAGCATCTTTACACTGAATTTTGAGCAGACAAAGATTGGCTACCTTAATATACAGGCCATTTTGTGCATTTCTTCCAAATAACCAACAACTTATGACATAAATGAATGACCGTTTCATACACTCTGACTTTTTTCACACAAGTTATTTTACCTTTGTTTATGTACAAACATGGACTCTTTGACAGTTGGGAACATATTTGTACCTTTTTACCCTTAAATGGCATATATAAGTACCATAAAGTGTTACTTTGAGCCATTGAGGGTACAACCTAACCATTTGTACCCCAAGTGTTTACACATAGACCTCATCTGTACTGTTCTGCCCCTTATATCAAACGCCTTGCTTGATTCGACAGAGAGATAACGTCTTCCAATGACAACAGACTCAAGGCATAAGTTTGAACCTTTTACTGTAGATTATGGAATAACGTAAAACTGCAAAACATACAAAATACAGAATAATAAGTACGCTGGATCAATAATATGTAATTAAACAAGCACAATCTGCGCTCTATGCACAATAGGTCACTGTTTACGCACTTAGCTGAATCATATATGTAGTCACATATTGCAATTGACATTAACACAATAAACATCTTGCATGCATAATAAAATGCTTATAGCGTAAACATAAACAAATATAAGTCAAATTATGATAAAATAATGTCTACATACCGAATGTGCCTTCAGTACAACTTGTATAAGGGAGCAAATGAAACTACAGCCGTTTGCTCTTCCATGCGGCTTCTGAATGCATAGGCTCACATTTATGATGTCATGAAATAAGGACTATAACATAAAATGTAATACCCATGTATAACCAGAAGAGGTCGCTAAATACCAGATTAACACTAACTCAATGGAAAAAGTCTGGATAAGACAGAACATGTACCCTTTTCTATGACAGTGTTGCTAAGGGCACTGACACAACCCCATACCATGACAGACGCTGGATTTTGGACTTGTTGCCGGAAACAATAGATTCCTTGAAACTTTTAACTATGTTCTGCACTGTTTAAGGTGAAATATCAAAATGTCTTCATAGTTTTCTTTGAGGAACACTGTTTATAAACATTTCAATAATTTTCTCATGTATTTGTTAGCAAACTAGCGATCCTCGACCCATCTTTGCCCCTAAAGAACTAGACCTTTCTTGGATGCTGCTTTTGTACCAAATCACAATAACAATCACCTACATACATGACAACATGTTGATGTTTCAAATCACATCATTATTCAACATATTTACCGGATTACTAGTCCTAAACTGCTCCTGTCCCAACTTTTTTTGGAATGTGTTGCAGGTCTGAATTACAGGAAAGGATGTATATTTATAAATTAAATGAAGTTGACCAGACAACACATGAAATATGTCTGCAATATTTGTCAGCAATGAAATACATTTCAGACAGATTTCCATACTGTCCCAACTTTTTCTGATTTGGGGTTATAGATCTTATCTACAGTACCTTTGTTTTGAGGTTTGTGAACCCTATTGTGACTTGACATAAGACAACATATTTTAAGTTTCCCTTTCAACTTTCAAGTATTTGTCCAGGTTATCAACACAAACTGCAGATGAAATGCTCAGAATAGTTTTATTGATTGGTTAATCTTGAACACGGTGTATAATGTGTACATTACAGCTGATGACACTCAGATATCTGGAGCCACAGGCACATTTCCATGAACATCATATTCGATGGTGTCCCAGTCAAACACATTTCCCTTCACACGATTATCCTGGTTATAGTACACCGCTTTAATCTGAGCGGTGGACAGCACATAGTCCCACATTTGCAGATTTGCAATTTCTCCCACAAAGCTCTGAGCTGCATCAAAGGAACCTACATATGAATCAGGGTCTTGTCCGAGCAGGACGGTGCCGCCAGGACGAATGGAGAAACCTTTCCTGTACACTTGGTGCAAACTGCGACGTCCGTTTATCCAAAAAGCAGTAAGACCAGTCGCAGAATCCCAGGCGACGCACAGGTGAGTCTGAAGGGTGGAGAAAGGAGGGGGACGGAGAAGTGCTGCATCTTTACTAGACTGAATAAACAGACCCACACGGCCATCTTTCTCTCTCCACACATTGAGTTCATCAACATCAGGTGTGCGGTAGGCGAACAGGATGATCTCCCTTTCGTTCGGCAGATTCATCGCCACACGCATGCAGAGAGTAAACGCTGACAGACTCAGGGGTTTTTGAGGAGTCAGTTTAACATAGCTGTTGTCAGTAGCGGTCTTGAACTGAAGCACTTTACCACTGAGATCTTTATAACCTTAAAAAAGGATATGGAAAAATCAAAAATGGGGGTTGGGGGGGTGGGGGGTGGGTTGGGGGTTGGGAGGAATGTTGGGGGCGAATATTTCTTCAACTAAATAAAATTATATATATATATATATATAATTATATAATAATTAAATAAATGTACCTTCAGTAGCCTCTAATGTCACAGAGAGCAGACAGAGAAATACAACCAACATCTTGCTCCAAGTCTGAAAAGGAATACAAGTACTGCACAGTTTAAGTAAGGCATTTTTACACAGCCAGCTTAAGACTGTGTAAAGATGCCTGAATAACTATAAATCAAATTGTCAGCAAATACGACAGCATATAATTTATACACTTTTACACTTTAACACAAAAGAAGATATTCTGAAGAATGTTGCAAAAAACAACCATAGTCTTTTTGTTACTGTAGATGCCCATTTCCCCGCAATTATCCGTATGGCTTGTTTTGTGATCAAGAAAAAAGAAACTCATAAAACTTGAGAACCATTTGAGTTTGAGTAAATGGTGATAAAATGATATAGTTTTTTTGGGGGGTGAACTATCCCTTTAACCCTCTGGGGTTTTAGGGGGTTTTGGGGTACAAGAAAGTGTTGGCATACCCTGACTATAGTGTTTCTTTTCAGTATCAAATGCTGCTTTATTTAGGACATGGGTTACATGTCATTTTTTAACCGTAGTTGAACAAGTCAAAAATTTGAAGGGAAAAAGCTCATACATGTGATTATTTGAGCAAAAATAATGTAAATAAAATACACTATTATAGCATTAAATTAAGCCCTCATGCTACTGGCAAATATGGAGACATTCAGCATTACTTCTGTAACTATTACTGTAAAAAAAAAAATCCATATTTTGTGATTCACAATTTTTTCTGCTTATTTACGTTTGTGAATTGCATTATGGGATGTTGATCTCTGCTCTGTTGACTTTTGATGATAAAATTAAACTCTACAGTTTGACAAAGTGTCTTTTATTGACATTTTAGTAGTCTGAAATAATAATATAATGTAAAAGAAATAATATATAGACAAATAAGTAAAATAAAACCGAAAATGTACAGGCAGTTTATTAGAAGGTTTTGTAGCGCAATATAAAACCCCAACCCAGTCAATATATCACTTGAAACTTATAAAAAGGTTGATAAAAGTCCCTTTTCTAAAGTTTTCAAGGTTAAAAGTTGTTGTAAAATGATCAAGGTAACATAATGAAATTTAAAAGCATAAATAAATGAAAAAAATAAAAGCATGAATCACAAAATATGTAAAACTGCTAATTAGGGTTATTTTTACAGTGTGGTTTAGTAGATCTGTTTTTCGTGACTTCTTTGTTAGATTAAATCACATTTATCAAGTATGAAAGAAGTTCATCACTTTTAAAAGCATGTATACACACACATAACTTCCCACATAATAGTAATTACATGTGATTATTAGTAACAAGGAATCAGGAAAAAAAAACTGTTGTTATTGTTGAGTATTAGGGATGTAATGGTATTGTAAATACCGTCATACTGCAATATTAATTTTTTTCGATATTACCGTAGTCGCATGACTCGGTAAAACTATAGGTCTTCTGAGAAAATTTGCTCAGGCGAATGAAGCGAACGGGAGGTAGCGAAAACTACAATACCCATCAGCCCAGGCTTGGCCATAATCCCTTGCGGTCTGTTGTCGCTACAGATCCAGTAATGCGGAAATGGAGTGTGCTGCTAGAAGCGGGGATCAAAAAGAGCTGGAAAATCCTAAAGCGGGTGTTGTCGCCGCGCGCGTACTGAATAGCGATGTTGTCGCGCGAGTTCTTATCAGCTGTGTTGTCGCGCGCGTACTGTAAAGTGGGGACAGAGGGTATGTCGCGTCGCAGGGGCACTTTTGATCATTTTGGAAGGGAACTTTCTATCCAAGACTAAAAAGGGCATGTGCACTGCACAGGTTGAGCCCAGTGTGTGCACGTGCCTGCAAGTTGGGGAATAGGACTAATAATCAGTCATGGGGATTGCAGAAACACAGCACACTGTTCAGATTGATGCAGACATGAGATCTCTATCTCACTCATGGTTTGTCCTCTCAAGTGGGGGAAAGACAATGCACAACGTTACCCACTGCTGTCAACCTGGGCCAAGTCATATCTCTCTGTCCCAGAAACCTCAGTCCCAAATGAGAGGGTTTTTTTCTGCTGCAGGGGACATTGTAAATGCCCAGAGATACCAGCTTTTACCAGATTATAGTTATATGATAATTTTCCTTTAAACCCATCTCTATCTAAGTGAGTGAGTGATTAAATGTTGAATGTGATGAGTTTTCAACAATACTAAATTGAAACTTTATTTTTTTACATGGTTTAATATTTTTTTGTTATTAAAATTGAAGTTCCTGTTTCAAAGCTTACAGATAGATGACTAATTTGTATGTCATTGACACTTTTGGCAATTTTTTTGGAGTATTTTCATAAGTTTTGTTTTTTCCTGTAAATGATTCAATAAATACCGTACCGTGACATTCATACTGAGGTATTACCGTACCGTGAAATTCTGATACCGTTACATCCCTATTGAGTATGTTTCATAGTTACACGGTTGAGACAAAACGTAAAATTTTATAAAAATAAAAAAAATCGATAATGCTTCACATTTTTATAAGACATATAAGGTTTAAGACAAAACATACTCACAGGATTCAGCAGGTTTTGTCTGAGAGAAGATCAGTTTAGCTATATATACTGTAGACCTAGAGTACATTCACCTGACCCTGTTTACATGATACACAGATTCAAGGTTCCAACAATATTGTTTCAGTAAAGTTTATGTCCCACAGTCACATTTATGCAGCGGGGGCAGGGACAGTATTTAAGTCCGGGAAAGTTATTGAACCTCAGGCTACCAGAGCAATCAGGAAGTGAAGAGTGGGTGGTTGGGTGTGTGATAAAATGAGCAGGCCTGATTGACCATTAGGCTCTATATGGCCAGTCTGCCCCTGCATTCATTACAGTTTAGAAAAAGATTATATATGTTCTCCTCATAATATAAGAAATTACACTGTTGGACTGCATCAAAGGTATTAGTGCATTTTAACTATAAAATAGTATTAAAATAGTGACCGTTTATGACATTTCTTTACATTTTTTCATAGTACATTCACATAAAGGTATTGATTTTCCACAACTTGTGTTTTTATAATTAGTGTTTTAATGTTCAGACAAAATAACTAATTATTAGCAGACAGTCATAACCAGAATTATTAGCATGGCTGATTACTACTGAAGTAAAGTACTATCACTGATGTCAATTACAATTGTGTTCAAAATTATTGGCACCCTTGGTAAATGTGAGCAAAAACGGCTGAGAAAATACATATAATACAATTATGTATTGTAGGGAAAAAAACATATTTCTGTAGTGATATAAAAGAGACCCAAGCACAAGGGAGAAGTTCAAGAAGGTTTATTAAACAGAAGAGGACCAAAACTCTGCCCTTAAGGCAGAATGGAAAAAAAAGTCACTTAAATATAATAGTGAGAACACAGGCAGTCAAAATATACAGCCCTCTTCTGGGTGATGTTGGACTGGTCAAACGAAAAGGGCCTCTTGGAAAAACAGTCGAAAATAATAGGACAGACTTCAGGCAGGCGAGCTGATGGATTGGCTTCACTCAAGCGCAGACTGTGGGCAGACAGAGGTGAGCCAACGCACAGATGAACTAACAACAAATGGGTTGAGACAGGATAGGACTGGACTGGACGAAACGAAATACACAAGACTCAATCTTCTATTCAGGTAGGACAGATAGGTCAAACAGCTTACAGACACAAAACAATTATCAAGCACAAAACGAGGGAGAAGGGGAGACTAAATAGCCAAATAATCAGGGAGAACAGATGAGAGCTCTAGGGATGGGGAAACAAGGGAATTTCTAACAGGTGAAATTGCACACAAATAAATAGACACCAGAGGAAGACAGAGACAAACACACACACACACACACACATACAAAAAAACCTTGACAATTTCATAATTGTCATGTTTACCAGTGAACAAACCACCAGATGTCGCTGGTAAACCCTCACTCATGAAACTACAAATCTGCCAGTTAATGGACTTCAACTTCATACATGCTCTTCACCCACACACCTGCTCACCCATCTAGCTTGATTACATTTGCACACCTGAGGACTTTCAGAGACTGATTAACACACACTATTTAAGCCACACATTCACCCCTTCAGTTTGCCGAGTCTTGTTCACTGTAAAGTAGCATTACAACGCGTTTTCCTTGTCTTGTTTTCCTGTTTTGAACCTAGCCTTGTTTATTTAGTTGTCCTTGTCTGCCGCCTGCCTTTCGACCTCTTGATTGTTAAACTGACTTCGATTCTGGATTGTCCTCACATACCTGTTTGCTCCCGTATTGACCACTGCTTGCCTGACTGTGAATAAACCTGCATATTGGATCCTACCTTCTGTTGTGGTGTTACTCCCCGGTGTTACAACAATAAGGTTTCAAAAACCTTTTCAAGAAATAAATCCTGTGGAATTTCCTCCTTTGTTTTCCATAGAATAAAGAGTATTGAAAGATTAAAAATAAGTAAAGGTAGAGTAAATGATTTTACTGAGTGAATTTTATAAATAAAAAAAATAGTATACACATTGTACATGTTGATTTATTTTCACAAGTTACCTCTTGATCAGGACAACACACACACACACACACACACACACATATATATATATATATTCTCCTTACTTTTTAACACATCTATATTTCTGCGGTGGTACAGAGTTAGACCTCTTTCTTGACTTCACGAAAAAACAGCAACCGGCAAAGTAGAACACAGAAGCAGCGTGAAAATTTGTCTGTGGTCTGGAGGTATTATAAAGTTGACGATGACAACATTGCCATAGCAAACTGTAAACTTGCAAGAGGTGAAGAATTGATGTTATTTATTACTTGATTGTTCAATCTACGTCACAGAAGTGCTCTGTTTGTTAACAGAGTTTTTGAATGTTAAAATAAGGTGAGTCAAATAAAGAATAAGGAACATCCTGGATCTGTTTCTTCTTTCTTCTTCATTCTTTTTTTTAAGGTATTATAGAAATATCGAATCGGGTTTCGGTGTTAGTTAATACTCAAAATCAAATGACTTGGACTCAGACTCAAGGGCAAAAAAACCTGATCGGGACATCCCTAATATGGGCATATCGATATTTTGTTCCAACCCTAATAAAGAGTTTGACTCTGCAAGTCCATCATTTCCTACTGTATTTTGTGCTGAAGTTGATATTTGAATGTTTTTTTTTTTTTGGCATTTGCTGCGAATTGGAGTGGGAAAAAAGAGATCCAAGTCTAGACTGTGGCTGTGCAAAATAAGAAAAGTTTTGAATAATGATGTGTTAATATGTATACTAAAAATGACTTTATTATAAATTAGTGATGAGTTAAGGCACGCGCTAATCATGAACTTTAACTACAACATGAATCACATGAGTTCATGCGTGAGTAATGATTACCTTAATCAATTAATCAATCAATCAATCAATCAATCAATCAAGTTTGTTAATTAATGTATTAATTACCACTTTAGTTTATGCTTAATTTTACCATCATAAACTCATAATACATATAATTAAACGGTGACTTTACTTGAAGGGGCACATCATCATTAACCCATACTTAACTACTCATAAACTCCTTATGCACGTCTGTCTAGTGTGTTTACACTGAAAGACAATAGAAAAGTGTTCAGTTAACTTCAACAGCTTAAACACAGGAGTTTATAAGTAGTTAAGGATAAGTTAATGGTTATGTGCTCCTCCAAGTAAAGTCATGACATAACTATACATAAATAGCTCATGAGTTCATGTTGGTTACATTTAGCTTAAACTAAATACATTAATTAACAACATGTACCAACAAGTAAACCATTATTTACTCATGAACTCAAGTGTCTCATGTTGTGGTTAAAGTTATGTCATGATTAGTGCATACCTTAACTCATCATTAATTCATAATAAAGAAATCTCTAGTTTATGTAGCGCATACTCAGTGGTGCTTGATTTGCTACTAGTATTTAGTGATTTGAAATCGCCTGGACCAGATTTGAAAACGCCTAAGTTTTGCTACGGTTACGCCAACCGTCCACACTACGCCGGAGTTCTCGAGCGCTGAAAACGGATCGTTTCGAAAACGCTGGAGAGGCCGTTTTCATTCTGAAACGCTGCTGCTCCGTCTCATTGTGGATGATGGAAAACGGAGATATCTGAAAACGG
Organism: Danio rerio; assembly: GCF_052040795.2. Taxonomy (NCBI): domain Eukaryota; kingdom Metazoa; phylum Chordata; class Actinopteri; order Cypriniformes; family Danionidae; genus Danio; species Danio rerio. The sequence continues at coordinate 40,964,932 of NC_141044.1, forward strand.
AGGCGGGGCTGCTGACATTCGCCTCTCTGATTGGGGCTTTTCCTCAATATTAAGTAGCCTAACACACACAGTTCAGTTCTGCATCCTCTCCTTGTAAGTTCAGACTTTGCAAGTTTGATCAAGGCTGCAGTCTCTTCTTCTCAGTTTGGTATGGAAAACATACTATACCGAGGACACGGGTAAATCTTCAAAAGGGAACAGTGTACTTTATAACTTCATTCACATCACCTTGGCTACGTTGTTTCACTTTCTCAACAATAAAATGTTAACATGATTTAAGGAACTGCCTATTTTCTTTTTAATATTAGCAACTTAACAGACAGCAGAAATGTTGAGGCGTCGTGCTGCATATATGAGCGTCATCTTCACTGTGTGGATATTTATAACAAAACGGAGCCGATAACAACTGCCTCCTTTCAAATTTAGTGAAAATACGAAACACAGCCTCTCTTTTGCTGAATGTCAGTTTTAATAATCGATAATGGCCATTATAAAAGTATAACATACAATAAGTTTATACATTATAGGAAATAAAGGCAAGCGATCAGTCAATATACAGAATGTACGTGCTTACATTAATCATTAACTTATCTTTGCGCTCAGCCAAAACACGTTACCTGAGAACAAGTAATAGATTCCAATAACCAAAGTCAGGGAATATGTCGTTAGATAAAGACAACAAGATAAATGAAATATCCCGTTTAATAAATATAGTGAGATTAGATCCAGCGGGAGATGCTTGATGAGCAGTCCGACTAGCAGAGCTCTCATCTGGGTGGATGGGCTCCAGCGCTTGCCCGAGAGTGTGTGTGTGGTCACGTGATGTGCGTTTTCAGCGTTTTGGTGTGGACGGAGAGCTGTTCAGAAACGCTGGGTAAAACGCGAGTGTGGACGCGGATCGTTTTCATTCTACAACGCCGTTTTAAAACTAAAACGCACTAGTGTAAACGGGGCCTTAGTAAACTTTCTCTATTACACAATTTAAAAGACAATAAACAAGTGTCTATAATAATACTTCACTGTTACGTACAGTCCATAGGTAAAACTATTTATTGATTTTAAGGAAAGGATCTGGGTTTCAATCGACAGGACGGTTTACGACCACTGGCTCCACAAAGTCTGGGTATCTGTGACACCTTTCGTTATCCAGAGCTACCCAGAGAGATAGGCCGAGAGCTTCAATGACATTCCTGCCCAATCACACACCCACACCCAAACACAAGAGGCTGTTAGAAAGAAAATGAGCTCAGAAACCCTGGACCAGCACAAAACTAAAATGTTATGTTTTGTAAACTTTGTATCTCAGTTCTGACTTTTCTTACCTGTATAACCTCTCTTATAACCTGTATGCCTGGTTCCTTTAGGCCTTTTTAGAGCATAAATAATGTAAGAGTGTGGGAATTATGTTGATGTATTTTTAAAACCCCCCATGTTTGGTATTGATGGGTTTCTGCTGACATTTTACAACACATGATGCATAGAGCATGATAATAACTTGCACTGCTTACATTCTTTAATACCCTGCATTAATGCCTCTCCGCATGCTTTAGGCAGACACTCAAATTTGTATATGAGCAGCCTCGAGTCAAAGTAAGTTTCCCGTTCAAACTTTGCCCTGAAATCATTGGTCGAGCATGTTGAGAGGGCAGGTAACAGAGCTCGCGCTTAAAAGCTGGCCCCTCCCCAGGCTCGATGAAGAAGTCCGAACAAAGAACTTCCCAAAGGTGGCCCCTTTGAGGGGCGAGCAGCTCTTTTATGCCGCATGGACTTTCCAGCCACGTTTTCTTATTTTTCGGCAAAGTAAACTCAGTTTAAAGTTGCGATCACGTTCCTCCGAACTGTATTGCAAACTCAATGCATCAAGAAGGACATCAAAGGAATTTCATCACGACCGAAGAGACTCGCATAAAAAAAGAGAGACCCCAGACATTAAAGTCATTTCAAGTATTAAGGACTAAGTTTTTTTTTTACCAGCATCATCATACTTTATCTTCTTTCAATTACGTTCTGCTCTCAAAGCCTATGGTGTTCCCTGCAGGCATCTCCTATTTCCTCACATCCTATGTGGGATTGGATCGCACCACCCTCGGGTTGACCATCTGTTTCGGTATATAGCAAACTTAATGATCACACTGCAAAGCCTCTTTCTATCAAACTTATATGGAATAGTGAAATAACAGATTTGAACTTTTCGATTGACTGGGACAGGGTGTGCTCCAACCTAATCTTAACCTCTAAAAACTTATCTCATCGTCTTATTCATTTCAAAGTTATACATAGAGCATACATAACTTCTTATAGGAGATTTAAAATGAAACTGCAGTCTAACTACAACTGTCATATCTGTAACACTGTATCCTCTGGTAATTTTCTCCATATGTTTTGGAAATGTCCAATTGTTGCCGACCTGTGGTCTCATGTAATTTCTGTTTCAAGAGTTCACACTTAGCTAATGATTAATTATAAAGCTTGTTTGGCATGCTGTCCCGGGAGAGAGCCCTGAGCTCATGAGATCCTCGAGCCCAGGGCTCCCTCCCGTTGCAAGGCGGGAGGGGAGTTTGAGCTCAGGTAAATCTCGAGAACTCCCCTGCTGTAGCAAGTGAAGGCTCTTGAAATTAATTACTAACTAGAAGCGTGTCTATGTTGACAATTTGGATTGTTCAATTGACTTAATTGCATGTTTTTAGGCGGTGGGAGGAAACCGGGGAACCCGGGGGAAACCCACGTGAGCACGGGGAGAAGTGCAAACTCCACACAGAAATGTCTGCTAGTTTTGGTAAAGCCAGGAACCAGAGACATTCTTGCTGTGAGGCGACAGTGCTAGGCACTGGGCCACCGTGTCACCCGTCTAAGAAGGAGGAGTAGGGGAGGAAGGGGGGACTCTTCAAAACGAAGATAGCAATGGAATAAACCCCAGGGTATTTATAGTAGTTTAGGAGTCATCTGATTGGATCGTAGTGAATTAGATAATGCGGGTCAGCTGCTAGCAATCATAAGCACGTGATCCTCTCGAAATTTGTTTATACATAAACTTCACTTTGTCCTTTTTACTACGAGTTGATTATGTGTCTAATCCTGGTTTATGTCTTCTCAATGATGATACAAATTTCTGTACAAGTACACTAAAGAAGAGAATGCTGTTTGCTGGTTTTACAGCTGCAAAGAAGACAATCATACAAAATTGGTTTACTCCACACATGTGTGCAAACAAAATTTGGATTCATAGCCTCCTTAAAACAGTGACTTGTGAAGCTACAATAGCACCAATTAATAAGGCTAGACCTAGTACCATTGATGCATGCCAATTCTTTTCTTCCAGAATTTTGGACTATCTAAAGGAATGACCATGTAAAGGTTTTTTTTTTCTTAATATAAATCTTTCAAATTGAAAATTGTTGATACGTCTGTTGCTCCCCCTCCCCTGTTTGGTTGTTTGAATGTCTTTTTGTTATGTTAATCTAAAGGTAACATAACAATCAATGTTTTCAAAGTGCACTGCGAAGGGAGCACAGTTGTAAACATGAAATCGCAAAACTGAAATGTAAAAATAGTTTGAAAGCAAATTACATCAAGAGACATGTCTTTAATGCTTTTTTATTTTTGATAATTCCAACTTTGAATGTTAGAATATTCTAAATGAATACGGTATAGGGGGGATAAGTGGCAATAGAACACAGCCAGGAACTAGGTTTCAAACTACAGTTCCAGAGCTGTGGTTGTGAGTGCTCAAGTTTGCGAGGCAGTTTGCAAATGTTCGTTGGAGCGATGGATTTGGTAAACAGCAAATCAACAAACTATGTTTGTAAAGACGGAACTTGCGACCTTAGTTGGCTAACCATGGTTTTGGGAAACGCACCCCAGGTGAGGTGAATAGTAACATTTTTACTCCTTGCACTTTTAGCAATATTGCACAGAAACTATAAGTATAAACTATAAGACGATCATACAACCAGTGCTCATTTGTAGTAGAGGCTTGTGTGTTGTTGGTAAAGAATATATGGTTTGTCTAACTCCATTACTTTGTTCATTATATGGCCAAAACCAAAAAGTGTTACTTTGTGCCCCGCTCTCCCCTATAGACAGCAAAATTGAGCATTTTTAAATAGTTTTTTTAAGGCATGATCATAAAACAGGAATTCTGTTATGAATGTATTAAAACATAAGCTTGTTTGTCGTAAAAATCCAGCCACGATGCTGTTGTAGATGGTGTATTCTGGGAAATTTCCTTGGTTTTGATTGTGGTCCTGAAAAATGTATTTTTCAAGGACTTTTTAGCCCTTCCCCTTAGCCCTACACCTTTAAGCAGAAGATAATTGGGACACCCCAACCCCTTCACATGAACGCATAAAGTAAGGGGTAGGGGTAAGGGGAGAATTGGCATTGGACATAAGCGGCTGAGTTAAAGATTGTACCATGTTTTTTTAAAAGAAAACAGACTGCAGTTGTAATGCTGAGAACAATTTATTTGTCAGACCTTACAGCTTTCATTAAAAGAGATGAACAGATCATAAAGATTAACGTAACTTTGTGGAAAACACAATGCGCTACAACAGATCAAGATCAGTGATTATCATTAACCACCGTCACATTTCCAACAACATCATATTTGACGGTGTTCCAGTCAAATACATTTCCTGCAGTAATTCTGGTACAAACTGCGACTTTTATCAATCCAAAAAGCAGTAAGACCAGTTGCAGACTCCCAGGACACGCACAGATGAGTCTGAAATAAGGAGGGAGAGGGAAGACGGAAAAATACTTCATCGTTAGACTGAATATATATGGACAAACGGCCATCTTTCTCTCTCCACACATTGATTTCATCAGCATTAGGTGTGCGGTAGGCGAACAGAATGACATCCTGCCCTCCCTGGAGCTCCGTCGCCACACGCATGCAGAGAGTAAACGCTGACAGATTTAGGGGTTTATCAGGAGTCAGTTTAACATTGCTGGTTGCAGTTTTGGTTGGAAACAGAACTTTTACACCCACTGTAAGAAAACCAAAATATGCATTGAAAATAATGAAGCAAACAAGCTAAATTCTGCATTAAAGCTAACTGTGTGCTCTGTTGATTTAAGTGTGGTACCTTCAGCAGCTGCTGGTGTCAGAATGAGCAGAGTGAAAATAAAGCCCAACATCTTTTGCTGCAGGTCTGAAAGAAAATAATGCAAAAATACCCATAGAAAACATTCTTCACTGCTTTAACTTTCAGCATTCAAGACATCTGCTTATAACAAACAGTTTTCAGAGACTAATACACAAAATCTTCACAATACTGTAAATAATATTTACCGATTTCAATGTTCAACAACTGTTGTCAGAGAGAGGATCACTTGTTGATCTCCAAGATGCTCTTAGCCGGATGTCTGTCCATTATTTATAGGCAGAATAGGTGGAGCCAAATTTTAAAGCTCATTGTTTTAACACAACTGTGTATACACTAAAAATGAAGCTGCAGTGTTCATTTGGGTCATTTAGATTAGATTAGATTCAAGTTAACTGTCAACACACTTGTAATGTACAAGAAAACAAAATCCAGCCGACATCTAACCAAAGTGCAAATATGAGCAGTAAGTGCAGCGCAGGTCTATTTACATGCTTCCTTGAACAGAAAGAGGTAGTATTATAGATATGAATAAGCTGAGCTAGTAATAAAAAGATTATAAATGTATGTGATAAGGCGTATTATACAGACTTATTACAGACAATTCAAATTAATAGGTGCACACTAAAACATGAAACCTTTGAACTTCATTTACATATGGGTGTGATTAGATCAGTATTGTACAGCCAAAGCGCAAAGGCAGATGGCAAACATCTAGCACCAACAAAACCTAACAGTTGTGGCCTCGCATTGGCTCAAGTATGGGCCTGTCTAGACCAATAAGATGCGCATGAGAACACCAATTAGACGAAAGCTGACTCAACTGAGAGCCACCTTCTGCGCCTGCACTGTTTTTTTCGGTTCTGCAAAAGGAAACCGAACTTTCGCCGCACACAAAGCAGCATTAAGGGTGCTTTCACACCTGTGAATCGATTCAGCTGTTCCCAAACAGGGAGTAAAATCATTACATTGTTGCTCTTTTGCTCTTGGAGCAGGTCGCTTTCAGACGGCAAAGTTTCTAAACAGACCAAAAGAGCTAAAACAAGTCACGTGTGAGTTTCAGGGTTTATTTTGCAGAGTCTCACTCAGCTGTCATGGGGGATGGTGGTTTGGTGGTGTTTGACAAGCTGCGAGCGATGAGTCTGAAGAGTGAGGAGGGATGCGGTGGGGAGGGGTGAGAAGGTGCGCGACGTATTTGAGGACCGGGAGGGAGACGCGCGACTCATGAAACTTCAAGGACACTTGAGATGTTTGTTGAATGACCTCCCGCCCTACTCATAACTCTCTCTTTATATAACTGTATGCCTGTTACATATCCAAAAAAACACTGTGATATAACCGGGCTCAGATCATATTGCTTTTTCACTACAATTGATCCGCTCCAGAGTTCGTTTCAATCAAGCTAAGACCACCACATTCAAGAGATCTTGGAGCAATTGTTTTGACGCGGATCAGAGCAGGATTGGTGGTTCCCCTTCGGTTGGGGAACTTCAGTGCCATAGAGTGGATGAAATCCAAGAATGGGAGGATTCGGTTCAGAAGCCGCTTGTCTGAAAGAGTATTGAACGGGCCAATGAATGCAATGAATTGGCAGCGTAAGCTTGCACAGGTGTACTTCATTGCCAATTATCCCAGCATATAAGCACACCTGGACCGAGCAAACGCCATCCTTTTCGCTTCAGAGACTTTCTGATCGAGTCGATGAGGGTTCCTCCTGCTGTGACCAGCGGTTCTGAGCGAACGAGAGCATTCTCCCGGTCCAGAGTGTGTACACGCAGTGGCAGACGGTCGAGCTGGGTTTCTCCCTTGCCTGGCGTTCTTTGGGTCTGGTCCTCCAGAGCGGTGCGTATAAAGTTGCAAACTTCACAGAAAGAGCAACACAGTCGTGCAGCACGTCCTTTTTCAGGACGGCGCTCCGACTGTGCGTTTCTGGATGCGGTGGTCTCCAGTCCTCGGATGATGGGCACGGGCACTGCGATGCCATGACTGTTGCGCAGTAAAGATCGCGGCTAGCCTTTGCAAAAGGGCGAACCACCCCAGTTGTCCCCTGCTCTGCAGCGGGCACTAGGGCAGATCTGAGGGTTTCAGCGAGAGATAATCCGTCGCCCACGGGCCCGTGGACCTCCCGCTCCTCTAAGCGCTCCATTCAAGCTTCAGGCGGGGGAAGCGATCCGTCTAACAGATGGTAGCCCTTACGCCCGATGACACCGGAGACCAGACGTCCACCGCGACATCGGAGGGTGGGCTTTCATTGTCCGATGATGATCCAGACCAGCTCGCCCCCTTCGGGTGGTGAGCGCTGTCACTACGGATCCTGAAACGGACATGTTAGCCCTGCTTTCCCGGGCTGCTTTGGCCGTGGGTTGGAGATGGTTTATCCCCCAGCTCCGCGGCCGGACCGACTAGAGGGGCGTTCCCTTCTTCCCGGAGGTGCACAGTAGGCTCACGCGGTCTTGAAAAGCACTTTTTTCTGCTTGTGCTGCGTGTCCCTCCACCCTCACCACTCTTGACGGTGGAACAGCCAGGGGGTATGTGGCGATTCCTCAGGTTGAGTGCGCGATGGCGGTCAATCCGCGCGGCGCCTCTTCTTGGCGGGGTCCGCCTCGTCTCCCATCCAAAGCCTGTAAGTTATCTGCCTCCCTCGGAGCTAGAGCTTACATAGCTGCGGGCCAGGCTGCTTCCGCCTTGCATGCGATAGCCACCTACCAGCGCTACCAAGCGCAGGCACTGGCCGAGCTGCACGAGGGTGGGTCCAACCCAGGCTTACGAGCTTCGCACCGCCGCCGACTTAGCTCTTCGGACTACTGAGTCTGCTGCGTGTGCGTTGGGGAAGACGATGTCCACATTAGTGATCCAGGAGCGTCACCCCTGGCTGATATGCGCAAAGTCGACAAAGTCCGCTTTCTTGACTTTCCCCAAGCCATGTTCGGCGACACCGTCTGTGAATTCACCCAGGAATTCAAGGCAGTGAGAGCAGTTGATGGGTGATGTCTTATCGGCGGTCCGTAGCCCGGTCCGCCCGCCGTGCCATTCATACCTGCTCCTCGCCGAAGGCGCTCACCTACGAGAGCTGCTCCGCCCCCGCACACGCCTCTGGCGAAGCGAGCGCGTCGGGCACCTCGGAAGCAGGCAGCCCCCCAGCCCAGAACGCTGCTAAGTCTGGCAACGGACCGCGAAGCGTCCCTGGGACAGGCCATCTGGAGAAGAGGGAACTTGCTCTTTTCCCGCTGGAGGGCGGGGCCCCATTTCCAACGGCACTTTTTACTGCCATGAAAATATTATGAAAGGGCACTTTTCCACTTCCCCAGATGTGACAGCCCAAAATCTGCCAGTCTGGGACGCTATGCTTTCTAGCTTGCAGATTCAGTGCGTTTCGCCAGTGGCTAACGAGCGCTGGGAGGACGGTCTCCTTTCTCCCACCCCTCGAGCCTCCCCTCCGGAGCTCGGGTGCGGAGTGAGAGTAAATATCTCACCTCCAGATTTTCCGTGGGACCCACGCGCTACCCGGATCAGCACACCCACTCTGCGCTGCCCCACTGCTGGTACGTCAGCGATTGTAGCGATGAGTCCATTAGCGAGAGCTCTGCCTGCCTGGTTAGCGCGGGCCAGCTCTTCGCGGTGGCTCATACGCACAATCAGACTCGGCTATGCGATTCAGTTCTCGAAATGGCCCCCCAAGTCACGGGTGTGTATTCACCAGGGTCAGCCCCCTGTCCGCCCCTGTCTTGCGAGAGGAGATTGCTGTCCTCCTGGCGAAGGATGCAATCGAGCCGCTCCCTCCAGCCGAGATGGAGAGCGGGTTTTACAGCCCACACTTCATCGTGCCCAAAAAGAGCGGTGGGTCACGGCCAATCCTAGATCTGCGCGTTTTGAACCGCTGTCTGCACAAGCTGCCGTTCAGAATGCTCACGCAGAAGCGCATCCTCCGGTGCGTTCGTCCTCTGGGTTGGTCTGCAGCATTAGACCTGATGGACGCGTATTTCCATGTCTCCACTCTTCCTCGCCACCGTCAGTTGCTGCGGTTTGCGTTGAAGGTCGAGCTTGGCAATACAAAGCCCTCCCCTTCGGGCTCTCTCTGTCTCCGTGGGTCCTCACCAAGCCCGCGGAGGGTGCCTTAGTGCCCCTTCGGCTTGCGGGCATCTGCATACTCAATTTCTTGACGACTGGCTGATTTTTGCCCTCTCTCGGAGCAGTTGATTATGCACAGAGACAAAGTGCTCCGGCACTTCCACCTGTTGGGGTTTCAGGTCAACCGAGAAAAGAGCAAACTCGCAGCTGTCTGAGAGAGCTCGACAGTAAAATAGTGGTCCCACTGAAACTATTTCAGAGGCTCCTGGGGCATATGGCATCCGCAGCCGCTTCATGCCGCTCGGATTACTCTATATGAGACCACTTCAGCACTGGCTTCACGATCGAGTCCCCAGACGCGCATGGCACGCGCGCGCACACCGAGTCTCTGTTACTGCGCTGTGTCGCCGCGCCCTCAGCCCTTGGAGCGACCCCTCGTTCCTACAGGCCTGGGTGTCTCTAGAACAGGCATCCAGTCTTGTTGTCGTTTCAGCAGGACCTGTGGAAAGGTACCCAGTTGCATTGGCATATCGCCTGGAGCTGTTGGCAGTGTTCCTCGCTCTCCACCGTTTTTTTCCGGTGCTGGAGCGGCAACACGTGCTGGTCAGGACGGACAGTACGGCGGCGGTGGCGTATATCAGCCGTATGGGGGGTATGCGCTCTCGCCGCATGTCTCAGCTCGCCCGCCGTCTGCTCCTCTGGAGTCATCCGCGGCTGAAATCGCTGCACGCCATTCATATTCAGGCAAGCTTAACCGTGCAGCCGATGCGCTCTCACGGCAGCCTTACGTCCTGGAGAATGGAGACTCCACCCGAGTCTGTTCAGCTGATATGGGCGCGATTCAGGGAAGCCCAGATCGATCTGTTGCTTCCGCCGAGATCGCTCATTGCCAGTTGTTCTTTCCCTGGCCGAGTGCTCTCGGCACGGATGCACTGGCTTACAGCTGGCCTCGGGGCATGCGCAAATACGCGTTTCCCCCAGTGAGCCTGCTCGCGCAGTTACTGTGCAAGGTCAGGGAGGACGAGGAACAGGTTGCTGGTTGCGCCCATCTGGCTCAACCGGACCTGGATGTCAGAGCTCTCCCTCGCAATAGCCCTCCCCTGGCAGTCCCTTCGAGAGAGCACCTACTCTCTCAGGGACAGGGCACCATCTGGCACCCTCGCCGATCTTTGGAGGTCATTAGACGTGAGGAAGACTTAGGTAACCTCCGATTGCGGTGGCTAATACCGTCACTCGGGCTAGAGCCCCCTCCCCGAGCGCGCCTATGCCCTGAAGTGGAGTCTATTCACTGAATGGTGTGTCTCTCGCAGAGAAGACCCCCGTAATTTGCCAAATCAGCGTTGTGCTTTCTTTACGCCAAGAGAAGCTGGAGAGCAGGCTGTCGCCCTCCACACTCAAGGTTACGTGGCTGCCATCTCCGCTCTCATGACGCGGTGGCTGGCGGCACCGTGGGAACGCATAACCTCATCATCCGGTTCCTCAGGGGCACTAAGCGAATTAATCCACCCCGCCCCCTCTCATGCCCTCTTAGGATCTCGCCCTCGCTACACAAGCCGCGTCAGATCCCTTCGATCCTCAACTCAGTATCTTTCTGTCCCTGAAGACAGCTCTGCTGGTCGCGTTGATATCGATTAGAGGGTCGGGGACCCGGAGGCATTTTTCGGTCAGTGACTCGTGCCTGTAATTGGGCTGGCTTTCTCTCACGTCCTGAGACCCCGCCCGCGATATGTGCCCAAGGTTTCTACCACTCCGTTTTAATACGAGGTAGTGAGCCTGCAAGCGCTGCCCTCGGAGGAGGCAGACCCAGCCCTTCTTTATTGTCCAGTTCGCGTTTTGCGTATTATCCGGACCGCACTCAGAGTTTAGATCATCTGAGCAGCTCTTCGTCTGTTATAGCGGTCAGCAGCATGGAAGTGCCGTACGGAAATAAGTTCCCACTAGATTGTGGATGCCTTTCTTTCGCTATCAGCGCGTCTCCCGAGAGTGCGTGCGCACTCCACTCGGAGCTTCGCATCCTCTCGAGCGCGCACGCGGCGCCTCTCTAACAGACATCTGTAGAGCTGCGGGCTGGGTGACACCCAACACATTTGCAAGGTTTTACAATCTGCGAGTGGAGCCGGTTTCCTCAAGGGTATTAGGTAACCCTTGGTGATTGAGGAAACAATTCGGTAGGGTGTTGAAACACGCTTGCTGCGCCATTCTCCCTAACACGGAGGTACGTGCGCCTTTTTATCTGTCAGTAAAGTTCCCCGTCAGGTGAGCCCGGCAGATTCCTCCGTGGCCCCCAGCACTGACTCAGCGGAGGAGTCACTTGCTGGCCCACTACATTGTAGGTCTGCCCGCTGGTCAGCCCGCGTTTTGGGTAAAGGTGCCTGCTATGCGTGATCCCCACTAGGCGATCCCATATGCTTATTCCACCACGGTTAAGTTCCCCCCCCCCTGGGCGGACCCGTGTCTTCCTTCTCCGCTAACCACTCTTTTGCTATGCGTACTCCCCCTTTTTAGGGCTAGTCCATATGTAATCTATCTGTTCTGCCATCTATCCCCCCTTGGGTAACGAATGGTCTCCGCAGCGTCCTCCCTATCGGGATTGCACGCTTCCCAACGTACCGTCGTATTTTCCTAGAATTATCTAGATGCTCACGACTTCCCAAAAAATATATCTAAATCCGTAAGACTTCTGTCGAAGTAGGATAAATTAGGGCCAGGGACACGTTGGAGGACCGCGCCTCCCATGATGTGGGTGCGTCACGCTTGCTTGACTATCCCCTCATCGGGGGTGTTGGTAAGGTGCAGTCATTATGGCGCTTTCCATACTTCTTCCATTCGTGGATTTCAATCAATCCACTCTATGGCAGTGAAGTTCCCCAACCGAAGGGGAACGTTCGAGGTTACAGAAGTAACCCTTCGTTCCCCGAGGAGGGGAACGGAAGTGCCATACTCCGTCGCCATAATGACTGTCCCTTAGCTGTTTGAAAGTCTCTTCAGCTTAAAAGGATGGCGTTTGCTCGCTCCAGGTGTGCTTATATGCTGGGATAATTGGCAATGAAGTACACCTGTGCATTGCATTCATTGGCCCGTTCAATACTTTCAGACAAGCGGCTTCTGAACCGAATCCTCCCATTCGTGGATTTCAATCAATCCACTCTATGGCACTGAAGTTCCCCTCCTCGGGGAACGAAGGGTTACTTCTGTAACCTCGAACATTCTACTACTGCATTATGAAGTGTAATTTATTAATAAAGATTTGTAAATATATATATATACAGATACAGATACAGGAATAGAGAACAGAGCACTCTTTAATTATCAGCTGTTAGTCAGCGCCAGCTCTTTTTTCCCCTGGTCATTTCGCCTTTGCCGTGTGCTGTGGAAATTAGTGCTGGGTCGTTCATGAACGATTCATTCATTTTGAACAAATCTTCAATATGACTCGGGAACTACGACTCCTCTCAGGGAGTGATTCGTTCATCCGCATGTGCGCACATTTGTGCAGGTGATATCGTTCATTTCAAGTCTTCATCACATTTCGAGTCGTTCATTGCGTAAATGCAGAAACCAATCAAATGCGTTTAGAGCCGGAAAAAGAATTGATCCGTTCATCTTTCGAGTCCTCTATCGGGTCTGAGTCACTCATTCATCACGGGCCAATCATATGCGTTTAGAGCCGGAAAAAGAATTGAACAGTTCATCTCTCGACTCCTCGGGTTTGAGTCATTCTGTCACGTAAATAACGAATGACTCAAGACTTGAAAGGTGAACTAATTATCATGGCTCCTATCGGTGAAGATTGGTTAAGATTATATGTGACTGTCAGTGTAACGTCAACAAACCACTGACATTTGAAGACATGAAGAGGTGAGCTGAGCAAAGAGACAACAATACCTTCATTGACAAAAGAGCAGGTCAACACTGAATTATTATTTTCTCCTTCTTATAGTATTCTATTTATGACTTATTTGTCGTGTGATTAACTTTTTGGGCTAGTTGTAGATGTGTTTAGAAGCAATTCGTAACATTTTAATAACATTTTGGCAAATTGAACCAAATTAACGAAATTACACGAAAAAAGATTTGATGAACGAGACTCAAAGATCCGAGTCAGTAAAATGATCCTAACTTCCCATCACTAGTGTAAATGCAGACGATCGGATACGAGTCACTTTTAAAAAATAATGTAAGCATGTCATCAAAAAAAAAAATAAATAAATAAATAAAAAATCGGACACAGTCACAAAATCGGATAGACCATCAAGATCTGCACTGTAAATGCAGACTTTGAGAATATGCATCAAAAAGTGTTTGTTTTTCAGTGCTTCATTCCTAAAATGTTTACTGCAATATTCCAGTTTTCTTTATTAGTTCTATTTGTGTATTTGGATGAAACCAGTCGTAGTTTTACTGAAGAGAAAAGTCACCTACAGGAACTGATTAACATTTCCATTTATGAACAGACTACCACTTTAAATAAGCCACAGAGTAAACGACTGTATCATCAGTTGTTCACAAAAAGAAGGAAAACAGACTGCAATTGAAATGCTGAGAAAGATTTATTTGATAGGCCTTCCAGCTTTTATTAAAAGAGATAAACAGACTATAAAGATAGACACAACCACGTGAAACACACAATGCGCTACAACAGATCAAGATCAGTGATTATCATTAGCCACCGTCACATTTCCAACAACATCATATTTGACGGTGTCCCAGTCAAACACATTTCCCGCTGGCACCAACGGATCCTGGTTTGAATACAAAGCCTTAATCTGGATCTCAGACAGAACATAATCCCACAGTTTCACATCTGTAATTTCACCAATAAAGCACTGATTTGCGTCAAACGAACCTACATATGAGTCAGGGTCCTGTCCGAGCAGTACGGTGCCGCCAGGTCTGACAGAGGCATCTTTCTTATAGATCTGGTACAAACTGCGACGCCCGTCCACCCAAAAAGCAGTAAGACCAGTTGCAGACTCCCAGGACACACACAGATGTGTCTGAAATGTGGAGAGAGGGGGAAGATAGAAACTTGCTGGATTGCTACTAGTCTGAATAAACAAACCCACACTGCCATTTTTCCGTCTCCACACATTGAGTTCATCAACTTCAGAAGTGCGGTAGGCGAACAGAATGACCGATCGCTCGCCCAGCAGCTCGGTCGCCACACGCATGCAGAGAGTAAACGCTGACAGACTCAGGGGTTTATCAGGAGTCAGTTTAACATAACTGGTAGCAGTTTGGGTTTGAAACAAAAGAACTTTTCCACCAAGACCCACTGTGAGAGAAAATTAAAATATGCATTAAAAATAATGAAGCAAACAAGCTAAATTCTGCATTAAAGCTAACTGTGTGCTCTGTTGATTTAAGAGTTTTACCTTCAGCAGCTGCTGGTGTCAGAATGAGCAGAGTGAAAATAAAGCCCAACATCTTTTGCTGCAGGTCTGAAAGAAAATAATGCAAAAATACCCATAGAAAACATTCTTCACAGCTTTAACTTTCAGCATTAAAGAAATCTGCTTAACACAAACCGTTTTTAGAGACTAATACACAAAAGCTTCACAATACTGTAAATAATATTTACCAAATTCAATGTTCAACAACTGTTGTCAGACAGATGATCACTTGTTGGTCTCCAAGATGCTCTTAGCCTGATGTCTCTCCATTATTTATAGGCAGAATAGGCGGAGCCAAATTTTAAAGCCCATTGTTTTAACACAATTGTGTATACACTAATAAAGAAGCTGGAGTGTTCATTTGGGTCATTTAGATTAGATTAGATTCAAGTTAACTGTCAATACACTTGTAATGTACAAGGAAACAAAATCCAGTTTTCAACTAACCAGAGTGCAAATATAAGCAGTAATTGCAGCGCAGCTCTATTTACACAGAAGTAGTATTATAGATGTGAATAAGCGGAGTTGGTAACAAAAAAGATTATAAATGTATGTGATAAGGCGTATTATACAGACTTACTAGAAACATATTACAGACAATTCAAATTAATAGGTGCACACTAAAACATGAAACCTTTGAACTTCATTTACATATAGATGTGATAAAATCAGTATTGTACAGCCAAAGTGCAAAGGCAGATGGCAAACGTCTAGAACCAACAAAACCCCACAGTTGTGGCCTCGCATTGGCTCAAGTATGGTCCCGCCTAGACTAAAAAGATGCGCATGAGCACACCAATTATACGAAAGCTGACTGAACTGAGAGCCACCTTCTGCGCCTGCACTGTTTTCCAGTTCTCCAAAAGAAAACCGAACTCTCGCCGCACACAAAGCAGCATTACCACAGTAAATGTCACTCACCACAGAGGGATTTGCTCCTGCAAATATGTCTGATAATCACATACACACTCATTCACACACACTTACACACTACAGCCAATTTAGTTTACTCAATTCCCCTATAGCGCATGTGGGGGAAACCGGAGCACCTGGTGGAATCCCTTGCCAACACAGAAAGAACATGCAAACTCCACACGAAAAAGCCAACTGGGCCAGCCGGGGCTCAAACCAGTGACCTTCTCGCTGTGAGGCGATCGTGCTACCCACTGCACCAATGTGACGCCCTTTCATGTTCATGTAAACTTGAAAGATCTCAGTGGCAAAAACTTCCCAACCATGGTCTGATAATGGTCCCAAACAAATCTGTCTCGAACTTTGCTCTACATTTATTTTAGTCAACGCTTTTATCCAAAAAGTCTTCTACAAATTGTGATTAGACCGTTCAAAACATAAACAGATTTGTTACTAAACTTAAAACGACTTGGATCTGAATCTGTAAAATATTCACTAAGATACTTTTTTAAACAAAAATCTGATACAGGCCTGTAGCCAGCCTGGTGAAAGAGGGTTTTTTTTTCTCAAAAAGTGGACCATTTTTGCAGTTATACGCCTCAGTTTCTTACAGAGACCCGGAAAGCACGTAGTGGAGGAGAAAAAATTGGCTGGGTGAAAAAAAAATAAATGGGTAGGAGGAAAAAAATAGCTGAGAGGAAAATATATATTTTTAAGTTTTTGCGTTCTCTCGCAAAGTTTTGCATTATCTCGCAAAGATGTTTTGCGTTCCCTCGCAAAGATGTTTTGTTTTCACTCGCAAAGATGTTTTGCGTTATCTCGCTAAGATAATTTGCATTCTCTCGCAAAATTGTTTCTACACAAACACTTCCTGTTTACTTTACTCATGTAAACCCTTCAGTTTTGCTGAAATTCTCCTGTATTTAACCATTCTATCCTACTATCTTTACATTAAAGTTGTGCGTCGATCGTCGCCTTTCAAATGCTATCTCAGAACCAGTGAATGCATGTGTAAGCGCTGACTGACAGACGCGCTCCATACAATAAACTGATCCCAGATCAGCTTCTGTACGCGCCATGTAAAGTGACACCTCTGTTATCAAACAAGTGACCAGCAAATGAATCTCATGTTTTGTTTAGTTTGATAACAGAGGTGTCTCTGTAAGAATGCAAAAATCTATAATGAAGCAGTCCATTACTTTAGAAACTGTTTGTGCTCATTTAAGAGGAAATTCGCTGTTTAAAATAAAACATGCAGGACGGAGATGTTTACATATTATTCAGTGTATTTGTCTGTTTAATTATACACCCGAATCCAAAAGTGTCCTGCACCTTTGCTCCTCTGTAAATGGTGCGTACAAAAGCTGATCTGTTTATTGTATGGGGCGCGTCTGTCAGTCAGAGCTTATACATGCATTCACTGGTTCAGAGGTTGTATATGAAAGGCGACGATCGACGCACAGCTTTATTGTGAAGAAAGTGAGATAGAATGGTAAAATACAGGAGAATTTCAGCAAAAATGGGAGGGTTTAAGAGAGTGCAGTCAACAGGAAGTGTTTGTGGAGAAACATTTTTGCGAAATAACACAAATCTTAAAAATATATATTTTCCTCCCAGCCATTTTTTTCTTTTACCCATTTTTTCCTTCTATCCATTATTTTTTTTCACCCAGCCAATTTTTTCTCCTCCACTACACCCCTTCTGGGTCTCCGTAGTTTCTATTTAACTATGAGATTAAAATACTGCGTTTTAGTGACATTTTAAGCAGTACTTTTTTTGCTGGATTAGAAAAATTAAAACAAGAAAAATTAAAACAAGACTAATTTTAAAAATACAAACGTATTACATCATATATCATTAGGAAAAAATAGGAATCTTTTGATCATTCATCATTTTCTTTAAAGCTGTAATGCACTCCAGAATCTGGCAGATTGATTAGGCTCTAGAAGAGTCATCTGAAGCGTTGTCATACAGTGTTATGCCTGGATTTCATAAATAGCCTTGCATTTACTAACACACACTTTATCTGAAGTATTTGGAAGTAATTTGCATTTTCTTCTGGGTGAAAAGCATCATAAGAACAATGCTTTGTGGCTCAATGCATTACAGCAGTATTTTCAAAAGTCTGAACACTTATATGGTGTACAACCAAGCACATGTGGTCAGAACATAAACATGTAACAGGTAATGAAGTGTCAAGTGTTTTTCCCATAGGAAAGCCAGTCTAGGCAGAATGGCAGCATGCGTCTGTAGCTCCGCCTCTTTGCCCTTGTTTGGTATCTCCTAGTCAGGGGCACCCCTGGGTAAACTCTGGCCACCCCTGTGGCCACCCCAATATGATTTTGCTGTTGACATTATAAATTTAAATGTACTTATGTAAATTCCCATTATTTAAATAAATAAAATGCATTAAATTATTCTTGGTGTCACCGACATAGCGGATTCACTGCCTCCTCCTCAGCGCTGGTTCAACGCTGGTGAAAGCAAACTGACGCATGCGCGCAGAAAACCATTCCCGTGCGCCTCACGCACTCCTGTTGTTTGCATGGGCGCCGATAAAATATGCGCCGTGAAACCAGAGTATCAGTCTTTTGTGCAGAGGTGTTGGCATTCAGCGAGTTTTGCAAGTCGACTAAACTAAAGTTTATATAATATGATGATGATTTTACTTTTACTAAGCATGACTATAAAGCAGAAAGGAGGGATAAAGAGCTAGGGAGGTAAGACTTCATAACATGAATTCTCGGCCATGAGTTGGTTCTAAGACAACAGATAGTTCTATAAATTATATATATTTTTGTATTCTTTAGAATTGTCATAATATCCATGCAAAAGGTTTCTTAAGTGATCTTAGCATATCAATCCAGTTGTTACTTTGTTTGAACATTTAGGATTGATTTCTGTTATTTATTTAGAATAATAATAGTATTTATTTAAAATAAAAATAAATAGTTATATTAATCGAAAAATAAATTAACAATTTAAGGGTGTGGGGTGGTTCGCCCAGGGTGTCATTTCAACTAGAACCACCACTGTCCTCCCCGATGGTCGTTGACAGCAAGCACATACCAATGACAGCAATGGCAATTTAATATTTACCTTAGGGTACATCAATAGAAGAAGCTGCATTAGTAATATTGTGGCTCAAAAAAAGGATATGGATAAATGATATTATTAGAGTCTGTATAGTGAGTGTGTGTATAGTAAATAATGCCTTTTGTTTAGTTTGTTTATTTGTTTGTTTTATTATTTAACTCAATCTTCATTAAGTTTAGACATGGCATATACTACATGCTGTACAATAACAGTGTGTGAAAAATAACCTAAAAGTTTATATATATATATATATAAATATACATGAAAAGTGTTTTTAAACTAAATACTCTTTATTTGGTTCGCACATGTACTTGCTAAATTATTTCAACGAATAAATTGCAATATTTAAACCACTTTTTCATTTACCAGAAACAAATTATATATATAATAAATAAATTATATTATAATAAATTATATATATAATATATTATATATAAAACACTGAATTTATCATTTTTTTTGTGCCACCCCAAAATTTAGTGTGGCCTCTTCTGGCCACCCCTAAGAAAATTTTTTGGGGGCGCCACTGCTCCTAGTCGATGCTATGACACACGAACAAAATGTCGACGGTAGGCCACACCTACTGGTAGCTTCTTTTGCACTCATCAGAAACCTAAGGGTGACGTCACGGATACTACATCCATATCTTTTACAGTCTATGGTACCCCAAATTTCAACACAATAACTCGCATATGGCAGCATAAGTGTGTTATATAATGCATACATTGATTTATTGTCCAGGATAAAGCTTGCTTTATATACTATTACAACTAATTTTGATTTCTCATTATTTATTTGCGGTTTTTAACTAATTTTACGATCCAATACAACACCAAGAAGCGTAATTGCGTATACTCTATTACTTCAATATCGGTTGTTAAATCTATATTATGGCTTCTTTTTAATTTCCCAAATGACATAACCTTTGTTTTACTTATAGTTATGCTCATACATTTTGGTCGCATTTACACTGCACTGTTCAAGTGACTCAATTCTGATTTTTTTCTCTCATGTGGCACAGATGGGATATGGTCCGTGCACGTATAAGCAGGATTCAAATCACATGGATTCCGATTTACTCAAATAAGATTCAGGCTTTGTTTGCATGTGGAAATGTATCCAATATGAATCGGATCTGTGTCCTCGTGTCTGCAGTGTAAGCAGGTAGATCGGATTTTCACCTGTCAATGCGAGTCGTGCATCAATAAAAAAAAACATAGCAAATGACGTCAAGTCTCCCACTTTCATTTCAGAACAGACTTCAGCAGAGTTCCAAACCTTAAATCTCATACACGAGGACTTAAACAGCATTTATATTGTCATATAGCACAGATATTTAAGCATGTTAATGAGAGCAAAATGTCCGCCACCTAACTAATATAAACTAATAAAAAACGAGTGTATAGCTAAATCACGTGCATAAATCATGCCATGGACATCACATTAAGATGCCTAAAGGTTTAAAAAAGCCTATATACCAAAAGAATATGGACAAATGAGAAGCTTTCTGTCATAAACTATAGTAAAACAGCTTGTCAAAAGCTGTGAACAGAAACAGGAATAGAGAAAAGAGAACTCTTTAATTATCAGCTGTCAGTCAGCGCCCACTCTATTTTCCCTCTGGTCATTTCGCCTTTGCCGTGTGCTGTGTAAAATAATGCACATGATCAGATACGAGTCACTTTTAAAAGATGATGTAAGCAGGTCATCAAAAGAAAAAATCGGACACAGTCACAAAATCGGAATTAATCATCAAGATCTGCAGTGCAAATGCAGACTTTGAGAATTTGCATCAAAAAAGTGTTTGTTTTTCAGTGCTTCATTCCTAAAATGTTTACTGCAATATTCCAGTTTTCTTTTTAAGTTTCATATGTGTATTTGGATGAAACCAGTCGTAGTTTTACTAAAGAGAAAAGTCCCCTACAGGTACTGATTAATATTTCCATTTATGAACAGACTACCACTTTAAATAAGCCACAGAGTAAACGACTGTATCATCAGTTGTTCAGAAAAAGAAGGAAAACAGACTGCAATTGAAATGCTGAGAAAGATTTATTTGATAGGCCTTACAGCTTTCATTAAAAGAGATAAACAGACTATAAAGATAGACACAACCACGTGAAACACACAATGCGCTACAACAGATCAAGATCAGAGATTATCATTAGCCACCGTCACATTTCCCACAACATCATATTTGACGGTGTCCCAGTCAAACACATTTCCCGCTGGCACCAACGGATCCTGGTTTGAATACAAAGCCTTAATCTGGATCTCAGACAGAACATAATCCCACAGTTTCACATCTGTAATTTCACCAATAAAGCACTGATTTGCGTCAAACGAACCTACATATGAATCAGGGTCCTGTCCGAGCAGTACGGTGCCGCCAGGTCTGACAGAGGCGTCTTTCTTATAGATCTGGTACAAACTGCGACGCCCGTCCACCCAAAAAGCAGTAAGACCAGTTGCAGACTCCCAGGACACACACAGATGTGTCTGAAATGTGGAGAGAGGGGGAAGATAGAAACGTGCTGCATCGCTACTAGACTGAATATACATGGACAAACGGCCATCGTTCTCTCTCCACACATTGAGTTCATCAACTTCAGAAGTGCGGTAGGCGAACAGAATGACTTCCCGCCCGCCCTGGAGCTCGGTCGCCACACGCATGCAGAGAGTAAACGCTGACAGACTCAGGAGTTTATCAGGAGTCAGTTTAACATAGCTGGTAGCACTTTGGGTTGGAAACAGAAGAACTTTTCCACCAAGACCCACTGTGAGAGAAAATTAAAATATGCATTAAAAATAATGAAGCAAACAAGCTAAATTCTGCATTAAAGCTAACTGTGTGCTCTGTTGATTTAAGAGTTTTACCTTCAGCAGCTGCTGGTGTCAGAATGAGCAGAGTGAAAATAAAGCCCAACATCTTTTGCTGCAGGTCTGAAAGAAAATAATGCAAAAATACCCATAGAAAACATTCTTCACTGCTTTAACTTTCAGCTTTAAAGACATCTGCTTATAACAAACAGTTTTCAGAGACTAATACACAAAGTCTTCACAATACTGTAAATAATATTTACCAAATTTAATGTTCAACAACTGTTGTCAGACAGATGATCACTTGTTAGTCTCCAAGATGCTCTTAGCCTGATGTCTGTCTATTATTTATAGGCAGAATAGGCGGATCCAAGTGTTAAACACCTAACAGATATTTTAATACATTTGTTTATTTTAAGGGGTAAAAAAAGAAGCTGCCGTGTTTATTTGGGAAATTTAGATTAGACTAGATTAGATTCAAGTGTATTGTCACTACACGTAATGTACCAGGTAACAAAATCCAGTTGGCGTCTAACCAAAGTGCACATATGAGCAGTAAGTGCAGCGCAGATCTATTTACATATGCTACAATGAACAGACAGAGGTAGTATTATTAATATGAATAAGCTGAGTTGATAACTACTAAAATTGTAAAAGCATATTACATAATATAAAGATGAATATATAAAGACACAATTTAAATGTAACAATAGATGTACACTATTGCAGACACCTATTAACTTAATTCACAAATGGATATCATCAGATCAATATTGTAGAGCCAAATAGTGATGAGAAGTTCAGATCATTTTACTGACTCTAACCTTTTGAGTCTTTTTCCGAGTCATTTTTCAATTCGCCAAAATATTTATAAAAAGACCCTATTGTGGGTTTTTAAAAAAATGACCTTCCATGTAGTGTATCACAGCTCTAAGTGAAGTGAAATATCTAGCGAAGGCATAAATCTAAAAGTAGACATTGTTTAAAACTATTGATTCTGTAACGACGGGGGTGGAGTAACAGATACAACTTGAGGTAAGATCCAATATGCAGGTTTATTCAGCGTCAGGCAAGCAGTGGTCATACAGGTGCAAACGGATATATATAGACAGTCCAGAATCGTGGTCAGATAAACAGGCAAAAGGTCGTAAGGCAGGCGGCTAAACAGGAGAACAAGGAAAACAAGGCTAAGGTCTAACACGGAGAAACAAGACAGGGAAACGCGTTGTAATGTCACAAAATGCGAACAAGACTCGGCAACCTGGATGGGTTCATGAGTGGCTTATGAATGGAATGCTATCAGTCCATGACAAGGATCAGCTGGTGATTGTAATCAGGGTAGATGAATGAACAGGCGTGCGTGACTGGAAGAAGTGCATGTATGAAAATGTAGTCCTGGGATATGCGGAAGTGTAGTCCTGGTGTTCGTGTGAGAACCAGCAATCTCTGGAAAGCGATCGCTGGTTGTGTAACAGATTCATTCATAAAAGAAACCTTAGTGCTTCAAATAAATCGTCTTGATAACGAGTCTCCAGCGTTTCAGCGTGATGTTGATTCAAAACTTAAGCCCCGCCCAATTTTTGCGCATGGAAACCTGGGAAAATTGAAACTTGCGGCCCCGCCCACAAACACTGTAGCAGCCCCCGGTTGAATCAAGTCATGTAGACGCTGTGCTCAGCTGGATATTATTGGAAGTGTGAGGGGAAAGTTAGTATTAATTTCTCTACCCAAAGATGAAACTGTGAAGAGTCAATGGTTCAGGTTTATTTTTGCAAAAATACCTCAGCATTATCGACCCAGCCTTGTGCTGTGTTTCCTGGAATCTACACGCTTACAACAGGGGATTCGTCAGCCGTTTGTTAAAGGAAGGATCAGAAAAGACTATTGATGTAAGCCACTTCTCAGAGCTTGATAGGAACTTTATCATTACACAGTTGATGGATCAGTTTCTTCCTCCATTTCACAAGTGTAAGTAAGTGCAATTAAAATGGTTGCCTCCTTGTTTTCGCTAGCTAGCAAATGATGTATTTAATAGTGTTTTGTTACTTGTAACTCTGTGTACTGTATCTGGTTCATTTTCTCATATTGCGTCTAATGCCATGTTAAAAACGCAACGCATGCTGCTTTGTTTATGGATTTAAATGCGTCTAGAAGAAAGAGAAAATAATCATTTATTCTTTACCTGGTCTTCGGTCTTTGATTATGTCAGCTCACCACTTCTGACCGGTCTTCAAATTTGAGTTGTTCATGTCACACAGTCCTAAATAAGCTTAACCAATGCAAACAGTCTGAGCTAAAAGGAGCCATGATTAGTTCACCTTTTGAGTCTGCTGGTTTTTGAATCGTTCGTTCATCATGTGACAGCATGTAAAGAGAGATGACTCAAACCCAAGGATTCGAGAAATGAACAGATCAAATCTTTTCCTGACTCTAAATGCATATGATTGACTTCTTTGTTTTATGTGATGAACGAACAACTCAAATCGAGGACTCCAGAAATAAACTAATCAAATCTTTTTCCGGCTCTAAATGTATACGATTGACTTCTGTCTTTTACGTGATGAACGAGCGACCCTAACCCGATAGAAGACTCGAAAAATGAACTAATCTTCTACTCCACCTGCACAAATGTTTGTGTAGGCAAATGAACGAATTACTTCCTGAGGGGTTCTCGAGTCATACAAAAGCTTCAAAATGAACGAATCGTTCAAGAACAAACCATCACAACAGCCAGTGTCAAGTTTGGTGAGGGAAAAGTCATGGTTTGGGGTTATATTCAGTATGGGGGCGTGTGAGAGATCTGCAGAGTGTTTGGCAACATCAACAGCCTGAGGTATCAAGACATCTGTGCTGCCCATTACATTACAAACCACAGGAGAGGGCAAATTCTCCAGCAGGATAGCGCTCCTTCTCATACTTCAGCCTCCACATCAAAGCTCCTGAAAGCAAAGAAGGTCAAGCTGCTCCAGGATTGGCCAGCCCAGTCACCAGACATGAACAATATTGAGCATGTCTGAGCTAAGATGGAGGAGGCTGCAAGAACGCTTTCTTTGCCATTCCAGATGACTTTATTAATCAGTGATTTGAGTCATTGCAGAGATGTATGGATGCAGCCCTCCAAGCTCATGATGGAGTCAGACACAATATTCATTCTGTCTCCACTGCAGCATGACTTTATATTCTATACTGGACATTATTTCTGTTCAAGACTTTTGTCTAAGCAATGTCAGACCTTACTGTCCTAATTAAATCATTCAAAATCAAGGCATGATCATATTTTATTTTGGTCAAATAAGCGTAATCTAGAGGCCTTTGCCTTTCACATAAGCCACTTCTAAATGATCAACTAGATGTCAAGTTATTATTTGCTGTTCCTAAAACTTGAAAACAACTTTTGCTAGATAGTGTACAGTTGATTTAGTTTAAAAGATTTTTAGGATCTTAAATGTCTTCCAGCAGATAAAAAAATAATAAATAAAAATCCACAGTGTACTTTTCTTAAAAGAGGAACAAAAATGTTTTGTATGTCAATTAAACCGTATTTCGGAAATGTCCTTAGGCTATAGATGTTGTAACAGAGGAAAACAATTCATAAAAGAGATACTGTTACTTTCCAAATGATTCATCCTCCTTTAAATAAAGATCAGGGTGTCACGCTGGGGCAGTGGAGATCCTTCTTGCCTCACAGCAAAAAAAGTTGCTGGTTCAAGCCTGGGTTAGTTGGCATTTCTGGAGTTTGCATGTTCTCCCCGTGCTGCTGAGGGTTTCCTTTGGGTGCTCCGGTTTCCCCCACAGTCCAAACACATGCGCTATACTAAACTGGTCGAAGTATATGTGTGTAAAAGAGTGTGTTTGGGTCTTTCCCAGTGTTGGGTTGCGGCTGGAAGGGCATCCGCTGTGTAAAACATATGCTAGATAAGTTGGCAGTTCATTTCTCTGTGGCAACCTCAGATTAATAAAGGGACTAAGCCGAAAAACAAATGAATAAATGAAGCCCTGTGCATTGTTTGGTGTCCAAATGGGTAAAATTGAAAATAGTTCAATTTAAGAAATCCCCAAATGTATGAAACTGGTATAAGGGAAAATAGGATATAACACAAAAATGAAAATTCAGTCATCATTTACTCAATTTTTACTGGTTTCAAACCTTTATGTTTCTTTCTTCTATTTTAAATACAGCTAGAAACCAGTAGCCATTGCCTCTTCCATAGTATATGTGTGGTAAATACTGATAACTAAGAAATATAAGTTTGATTGCTGTGATAAAAGTGGTAAGATAGATTTGATCGGTGATTTTCCTGTCCTTCTGGCTGAGATGAAGCTAAATGTCACTTTACAGACATGGGAAATAAAAAAGCGAGAGTGAACTCAAACAGAGGACTCAGTGTTAAGGGGATGAAAGAGGGATTGAGCCTCCGCAGCGTCTGAGCTTCTGTGTGAGTGTGTGGAGCGTTTGTCTTTCAGAGCAAGAGATGCTGAAAGCACCATGACGCTGGAAGTGGCTGTTGGGTACCGAAAACAGAGCAGGTACAGGAAATCAGTTTCCTTAATCTTCACTTGCATCTGGTTTATTTGCTTGCCGATGTTTTGTTGGGGTTGTAGTTGGTGTTTATTCTGCTTAAAGGTGATAGTTCATTCAAAAATGAAAAGTCTGTCATCATTCACTCAGCCTTTACTTGTTCCTGTTTGACTTTCTTTCTTCTGTTGAACACAATGAAGATATTCTGAAGAAAGCTGGAAAGCTCTGACAATTGACTTACATTGTATATTTTGTTCCTACTAATAAAGTCAATGGTTACAGCTTTCGGTAACACTTTACAACAACAGTACATGAATAATGATGTATTAATACAGTATGTAAACTAAACATTACTTTATTATGAATTAATGATGAGTTAAGGTATGCACTAATCATGAATTAGCTTTAACTACAACATGAGTGACATGAGTTCATGTGTAAATAACGACTACCTTAATTACTTGTTAGTACATGTTGTTAATTCACATTTAAGTTTAAGCTAAATGTAACCAACATGAACTCATGAGCTGTTAATGTATAGTTATGTCATGACTTTACTTGGAGGGGCACATCACTATTAACTCATCCTTAACTACTCATGAGCTCCTGTTCATGTTGATGTTGACAACACTTTTCTGTTGTTATTCAGTGTAAACTCACTAGTTGGACGTGCATAAGGAGTTCATGAGTAGTTAAGCATGGATTAATGATGATGTGCCCCTCCAAGTAAAGTCACAACATAATTATACATTAACATATCATGAGTTCATCGTGGTTAAATTAAGCATAAACTAATGTGGTAATTAATAAATGTGTATAGTGTATATATATTTTTATACTCTATATCTTTTAAATAATATAGTGTTCAGCAGAAGAACCAAAATTATGAAGGTTTGGAACTACTTGCACATGCATAAATAGGGAGTAATTATTTCTTTGTCAAACTTTCCCTTTAACATGGTTCAGTGTTAATCAAATAACTTTTCTGCTAAAAAGTAAGGTTTTTTAATTTAATTAGCTACTTATAATGTACTTGTTGAACATACTGTACATAAATTCAACAGTTCTGTATAATCAATTCAAGAAGGAGATTAATTGTATTTTTTGTTATACAAAAAAATTTAGCTAATTTACATTTATCAGCATGATTGAACATGCAGAAAAAAATCAGGTAACTTAAACTATGTAAGGAAACTGATTGCAAACCATTTAAGTTCAAAAGTGAATCCCAATGAGTACTGTGAACTTAATCCATTTCAGTAAATGAAGCAATTTAAGCAGAGTAAAACTGAAGGAAGAGAACTCAAAACAACTGAGTACTGTAAAACCCAATAAGTTAAGGCAGCCCAAACCATTTGAGGAAACCGATTGCTACAAACCATTTGAGTTAAAAAATGAACATATATGAATACTGTGAACTTAATCTATTTAAGTTGAAGTAATGAGGTATTTAACTAACTTTAACAACACTGAGTTCAAAACTCAAATGAGTAGAATTAACTTTCAGTCAGTTTTGAGTTCACTACACTCATTTCATTTGATAAAGTGTTGGGTTTTACAGTGTGGCTTTGAACTTAATATGCTTGACTGGAATAAATATTTTATCTCAATAAGTTTGTCTTAAAATACATTATTTTTATGCAATTTCTTGTTTACACATGTTAGTTTTTGTTTTATGTTAATATCTATTTGTGTTCAGGTAATAGAACAAATTAAGTCCTAACGACTGTATAGCTACTCAAATGGTTTGAGGAAACCGATTACAGCAAAATATTTAAGTTGATTCACTTTATTCGTTTGAGTTCAGTCAACTTAAACAATTTGCCGCAATCGG
This sequence comes from Danio rerio, assembly GCF_052040795.2. NCBI lineage: Eukaryota > Metazoa > Chordata > Actinopteri > Cypriniformes > Danionidae > Danio > Danio rerio. The sequence continues at coordinate 40,992,679 of NC_141044.1, forward strand.
TTTCCTCAAACCGTTAAAATAGCTATACAGTTATTAGGACTCGATTTATTTTAGGCCCCGTTTACACTAATATGTTTTAGTATTAAAATGCCATTTTACAATGAAAACGATCCGCGTCCACGATAGCGTTTCACCCAGCATTTCTGAACAACCCTCCATCCACACTACACCACTAAAAATGCACATCACTGGACCACACACACACACACTCTGGCATGCACTGTTTATATGCACGGTAGTGTTGTTCAGCCACTGAAAACGTCCGGCAGAAGACTAGCTATTTTCAAGTTCATGGAGTGCCTTTTACAGCATTGATAATATAGTCAGTTTAATAGACCTGAGCTTTCGTTTAGTTGTTTAAGTGAAAAAGGAGATGAAAACAAGCGATAAACGAGGACCAGCAAGCACAACTGAAAATGAAAAGTCACTCTTTGTCTTGGTATTGTAAGTGTAATGTAAACAGATGACAGGATATTTCTGTTTTTAGCGCTGCTTTATTCTGATCTGATCTTCATTTAGTTTAATAACAAAACTGACCAGCTTTACTGAGGTGAAGTTTAATTTATAATTACACATTTGTTAATTTGTGAAGTGACAGCCAGTGACACAATTTTGGGGAAATATAATTCCTGCACTCACTGGCCTGTCAACAACTACGCTTGATAAAGTGTGTGTCTCCATAGAGTTTTCTAACTGGTGAATGACATGATCTAGTGTTATATCTAATCAGTGCGCAGTGTAAACGTCTATACACGTCGAATTTCGACACAAACAAAATGGCGGTATAGATTGTCTGGGGATAGAATAACTATTCAGACATGACACAATAACATGAACCTGGACTTTCATTAGACAAAAAAAAAAATAAATTCCTGTATATTAAATATCTTATCTAGTATTTAGACCTCATGAACTAAAAACTTACTTGGTAACAAACATACATGGCATTAAATTCATTCAATATTTAATTAAGATGGTAAAGTAGTTCAACAAGACTTATTTACTTGCTTAATCACAGGCCTTTATTGTATCTGATTGTATACGCAAACATATTGACGTCTGGCTTAATAAGCAGTTCTTGAGAATTTGTAAAACATTTACATGAGAACAAAAGTACAGTCATGAACAGAGGAACACACAGGGATACATTTGCAAACCAAATATTTCTGGAACATGTTTGAACTTGGATGCAGCAATGTTTATTGATAGTCTTATATGACAAACAGGAATGCAGATTAGTGCCTGGCAGAGATGTATCGTAACGAAGTAGAACTACTTCACTACTGTACTTAAGTACTAAAAGGCAGTATCTGTACTTTACTGGAGTATTATTTTTTTTCTCCTACTTCCACTTTTACTTAAGTACATATTTTCCATGAGTTTAATACTTTTAATCCAATAGATTTTTTATGTGCTGCATCGTTACCCGTTACTAGGGGTGTCAAAATGATCGATATCAGTTCAGTAATAGGTCATAACCGGTTATTTCGTGATGTCGTCATTTATCTCCTATGCGCGATGTCGCAATACTATGGCGAAGGACGGAGGCGCGATGGCGAGGCGGCACAGCATACCAGCTGCTAGTTTACTGTTAGGGAGAAACGTTGTAAAACTTCACCTCTGCCTATCTCTCGCTCTCTCACTTTAGACATTTGACCCGCTGGCCAGTTTGTAAGGTAACTTTTCCTCTCTTCTTAGCTGTTAAAGCTGTGGATCCAGACATGAGCGTGCCTCATGTGCAATTAAGTTTTCTCCACTGTGTCTATTACCTGTGATAATCGCGTATATTTCTAAAGCCCTTTCTGTTGAGGACCAATCATAGCCGTGTAAGACCCGCCTGCCAGCGCTCAAAAAGCAGGTGGGATAATATTGACATGAGTTTATTAGCTGTAAATGCTCATGCTGTCTTCTGTGCATGAGTTTTGTTTGATACATCCAGAAAGAGTGTTTTCTTTGAGCAGGTCAAATTAAGGGCACAGAAACTGTTTACAGAGAAAAACAGTATCGTAAGCCATGTTTCTTTTCGTTCTGCTGAATCAAGTACCCCAAAAAGATATTTAAAATAATCAAAACAATTAGTGTATTTTGACTGCTTTCTTTAATAACTACATTACACAATACTTGTACTTTTACTTTCAGTACTTGAGTAGTAAATTTTGAAATAAACTACTTGCAATACTTAAGTACAAAAAATGTTGAATACTTTTGTACTTCCACTTAAGTATGGTGCTTAAAGAGCACTTCAACTTCTACTCAAGTCAATTTTTGATAAAGTAATTCTACTTTTACTTAAGTATGGGTCTCTAGTACTTTATACAACTCTGGTGCCTGGTAAAGTCAGTGAGGTGAACGGTACCCAAAAATCGCTCTTCAGACTTTAAACTTACCCTCCCTGTCAGCTAGGTATTCAAAGCCCTGGTGTCGCAAATTTAAGATCTCCTTGACCATTTACTTTAGGAGTGTCAAACTCAAGGGGCCTCATGTATCAACGCTGCGTACGCACAAAAACGTTGTGTACGCCAGGTTTCACGCTCAGAATCGCTCACGTTTGGATTTACTAACAATGAACTGAACGTGGGAATGTGCACAGCTCCACGCCGGCTTTATGGCTGGCGTACGCACATTTTTTGTGCGTGTCTGTTTTATTTTTTATTGGCGACTCCTAGAGGCAGTTGTGTTAAATTGCTCTCTACAAAGTGTCTGAGCCTTGCAATGGCAGCTGTATGAGACGGGTTCATCTAGCAGGTATATAAAGGTTTCCATACCATACAGTTGACAGTTGATTATTTTTAAACATATAATTTGCAGCGGTCGCCGTCTTTTCCAAAGTAATCTGAGCTATCTACTGCACGCACATTGCTATAAAGACACTATCTGAAGATGAATTTGCATGCGTGAATCAGAAACATTTCCATTCAATAAATGTGCAAATAAAATATGATGCACAAACTTATTAATGATTCCTATTTGTATTTCTCGTGATAAATAGTTGGCAATATCTGATATGTAGCGGGGAAAAAAAGAAGAAAGAGTTTATCAGACGCTGGATTCGAACTGAGTTCATGCTCGAACGTGTCAAAACATGTTGACATGCGTCTTATGAGCTCCGCCACGGAGACTGTCGCAGATGCTGCAACATTTTACAGCTATAAATCACACTATTTCTTTTTTAAATCCACTCAGTGCGATGTTCAGACCCAACTGTGTTAACCGCATCAGCTAAACTCTCCCACTCTATTTTTTCTTTTGTTGTTAATTCCGGAGAACAAACTTGCAAATAACACCGCTTCTCTCTGGTCTACCTCCGAAAGCAGCACCTCCAATTCACATTCTGTTCAAAGTTTCTCTTCTTGCTTGCTTTTGCTTTTTCGTTGAATTTTGCCAAAGTATAGTCATTAGCATATTCATACGGAGGAGGAGGCAGGGAGGGGTTTTGTGCTCAGGCATTTAAAAATGCTTAGTTTCACGTTCATTCAGATGTACAAAAGAATATGCGTGAGATTCGGCGTACGCAGTGTTTCATACATCCGAATTTTTTTCTGCGTACGCACATTTTCAGCTTTGTGCGTACGCAATGTTTTAGTATGATTTCCATGCAAGTCTTTGTACATGAGGCCCAAGGTCTGCAGGCTAAATCCGGCCCATCCAGGCCCAGATTGGCTAATCGGGAGGACTAGGAGAATTCCCGGTGGGCCGGTCCCATTTTTGGCCTCGAGGGCCGGTGTCCCTAGCTGCTTGTACTCTTAGCAGTTGCACTTTTTTTCATTTATTTATTTATTTGACCATAGCCTCACTCTTTTTGTTCATTATTTTGCCGCAGCTCCGCTCTTCTTATTTATTTTCTTGCAGCCCCGTGAGCAAAATGCAGCCTGCAGGTTAATGATGATGTAACTATCATTCAACCCCAAACAGCGGCACCTTAGTGAATATAAGAATTTGAATAATTAATATTAATGAATATTACACCTGCTCAATGAAAATCAGACCATTCACTACATTAATAAATCTGACATTACTTGATCAGAAATCTACTGACTATCTAATCTAGCTAATCTAATTACTCTAGAGAGTAATACTGTGGTTAAAAAAGTACCGTAGCACCATCATAACAGTGCCATTGTGGTCCAGTGGTCAGCACATTGCATTACAATGCCGCAGACCCGTGTTCGAACCTCACCCTAGTAATTATTATTATTATTTTTTCATTTTTATTGTTGAGACATATAATATGGTTAGGGTTGTTGAATATTTTAAAGTTCTAAAGCAGCTGTTTTCTTGAAAAAGATGTGATAGTGTCATTAGAATCTGAATTGGAAATGACCTTATTTTAATATAGTCAGTAGTGAACTGAGGTGGGCCGGTCTAAGACTTGAAACTCCAGGGCTGAAAAGGAGTCCCACTCCGACCCTGGGCCCGTCATATTATTTGATGTGACCCACAAGATCATTCACAAATTTAAATATTTGTGGGAATAAATTTCATATAAAGTCAATGAAAACTGGGTGGTGTGAATGCGAAAGAATGAATGTTTGCCGCAAATCATGTCTTTCATGGAAGTTCAATATATTCAGCGTTAGCTACAAATTCTTCAGCTGCAAAAAGCATCCTGTGAGCAATCTAGAGCAAGTCACCATGTCCTTTGCATTTAGTGTGAACCCAGCATTATAATTATGGCCTATTTCCACTGAGTGGTATGGTTTGGTATGCTTTTATGACCATTTCCACTGTCAAAAGGTACCAAAAAGTGAATCGTACCATACCCCTTTTTGGGTACCCTTTGCTAAGGGTAACTAGCATGACAAAATGATAAAAAAAGCCAGAGCTAAACGCGCAGCTGAATGCTATTGGTTCACAGAGAAATGTTACCAGCGCTTAAGCCTGATTTATACATTGGTGCATCGTATAAGAATGTGTGTTTTATATAACTCAGTTTTTGACCACACTATATTATTATTGTTCATTTATTAGTTTGCTAGAAATTAAACTAAATTAAATATATCAGCTAATGGATGTCTACAGTGGAGTGAATTTCCACCGTAAAGAGTAAAAGTAAAGAAATGAAAGTAAAGAGGCTGAATGGAGGAGGCTCGTTCTTTATTCTTGTGCTGCAGATGCTCTGTTTAACTGTTTTCTAGCTAGTGAAGTATTCAGTTTTTACTCTTACAAAGTCTGCTGTGTTAATAGCAAATGCGCCACAGCACAACGCAACTGACTCTTAAAGGGAATGTGAGATGAGACTCTGATTGTTTAATGCAAATTTGCTCAAAACACACCCAGAACTCATTAAGAGAATAAGCTAAACCTTGTTAGACCATGTGCCGAGGCGCAGAATGTATTTTTCTGTCCTTAAAATAGCAAACGTGGATTCAGACACGCAAAATGCTTTTGCACTATACGCTTCAGACTTTGCCCCTAGTTCATAAAACAGAGAGCACAGTCCACATGAAAATGGTTCCAGCTGTTCTGGTCCATGTGGCAGTATGAATGGAGGTTCCAGCCAAGCTCCTGAATCTTCAACTCGGTCTGGCCGTTTGTCTGCAGTTGATAACCAGAAGACAGGTTACAGGACAGGTGGACCTGGCCGTAACCTGAGCAGATGATGTGGCGGTCACAGAGGAGTGGAGAACACGAGACTGATTCCTAAAAGAACCCAGTGATAGATGAGTCTTCGCATTGATTCTGTGGCCAACCTGTGACCTACTCACACCTGCAGCTTCTCCATGAAGGACATACAGCATTCTTCAGCCTCCGGCTCCTAGACTGCAGCTCTGCACAGGAAGTTTGGCCAGAGGAAGAATGGTAGAACCTGGTTTTGCTCTTGGTTATTTTGTTTTCACTTTCATCAATTGGTTAAGTTGGTTCCTCACCATTGTCATTACTGGCTTGCTTGGTTTGGGACTTGTGGAGCTGCACAGAGATTGATTTGCTCTTCAGTGTTTGGACTTTCAGCAGTGAAAAATTAAACCACACTGAACTGAACTGAACTTCAACTCTGAAAACTGGACTGACACAGTTTCAATATACTAGAACTACTATGTTAAGCTGCTTTGACACGATCTACATTGTAAAAGAGCTATAGAAATAAAGATGAACTGTATTATCTGATTTTATTGTGGTTTGTAATGTCTGGCTTAGGAAAATCTTTTGAAAGAATATCATGAGAAGTTGTGAAATATTTACTTAACAACATGAGAGGGTTTTATGTTTAGTGAATTGATGGTAGTTGATGTTTGGCTGATAAAACACATGACTCCACTGCCTGATGAGATAATCATAATAGATAATTAGGGTTATAAAAACACATACAATATTTATCTTAGGGCTGTGCAATTTATGAGGAAGAATTGTATTGCAATTTGTCTGACTGATATTACGCTTTCTATTTTATTTGAGATTTAATTTAGTAAAAACCTCAATATTCTCAATAGTGTTTAACACACAATTAAAATGAAATACTTTAACTGTTTATGTAACTGTCTGTATAAAAATAACCTACAGTATATAATAAAAGTGTCATCATTATATATTTTAAATGCATTAAGTCTCTTCAGAAAAAGACAGCTGTATACATTCTTCTTGTGCTATAATAGTTTTAAAAATAAGATTTCAAGCATTGAACACACAACTGTCAGCCAACCATTTCATATATAAACATACCTGCATGTATGCAAAACTCTCTTGTGTTCTCTCGGCTTGCATGACTAAAATCGAACACAGAGCTCTGTCAACTTCTTTTAAGCCTGGTTAATTCCTGACATGTCTGCACAAACATCTAATGAAAGTGTTTACAGAGCAGAACTGCTGCACATCCGCTGTTATGAACAGGAACAGTTCACACTAGAGATGCGCGAACGGCGGTTATTGTTCATATCCCTGTCATTTTGACATTGTCCTGTTTTTTTGGGAGTATGCTGTTGTATTTTGCTCTGTCGTTGTATTTGCACTGTCTGTATTTTGCACTGTTATTGTATTTGCATGTATTTGTTGTTGTATATCTGTATTTTGTGCTGTCTGGAGCCAGCAAATAAGCTTTTCACTCATCATAGCACACGTGCTGCTGATGATGTGACAATAAAACTGATTTGATTTGATTTTCGCAGGCGCTGCGCCTCGCCTTGCGAGGAGAATCTTGTTCATCCTACAACAAGCAGTGAAAGCGAACGCTCATTCAGTGCAGCTGGCTGCGTTTTGGAGGCGAGGGGGAAATCGCCTGAATTTAGGGGCAAGATTATTTTGTTTTTGCACAGTGCAAAGAAAAAAGCCAAGTAAACACAACAAAACTGCTGATTAGGCTGAAGTGGCACCCTTTTTGTTATCTTGTTCCTGTATGTGTAAAAGCTAAAATGTCTTATTTTTACTTCCTGTATCTATTTGAAAATGAGGAAAATGTTGTCCAAAGACCCAGAAACTTTTGCTCTTGTAAATAAATATTTGTTTTCACCTATGGTGAAAAATCTACTTTTCAAGCTGTTTGGAGGTACATGTGTGTAAGTATAGTGTATAGACCGTCATATTGGGGTGATATAAACACACAGAGTCCTTTTTATTTTTCAATTTAACAACATAAAAATGGTGGTCCAATTTGAACGGTTTTCAGAGCGACCGCAACTTGACTTAAGAGTGCGCCGCGCCCACCAATATTGATTGACAGCTGCGCGTCACGATTATATCCTTATGTTTGTTGTTTCACGTCCGCCTTTTTCAGCGTGAAAGGAACTGAAGGAACACCCTTGCTTTATTTTTATATGTAAGGCTCATTGGGCTCAACACAAGATTAATATTCTCCACATCATCGCTCTAATTGGAATTATTGTTTGTACCTTTTTGTAGGTTTGCAAACATGTGTACTTTTCATTGCGTCTACTTTAAACTTCAGCTGTTTGCATTTCTCAAGGTCAAAGAAGCTCCCTGTGATCTTAGGTGCAGCTGGAACGTGCAAGCGCGTTGCCTCATGTGCACGTCTCTCCATTGGAAATAAAATAACAAACTTGCCTGCAGGTCGCACACCAGAAGCGCCTCTCTGCGTGGCGTGGCGCCGTGCATTTCGGAGTTGTGGGTGTGGGTTTCTGTCAGGGTGCATGCTTCAGGTTGGCGGCTGGGCGCCGTTGTGTTTGCCCTGGGGGGGCCTGTGTTTGGACTTTTGAAATGCATGGTACTGTGTGGCGCGACGATTCGGGACACTTCATGTTTCTGCCGCACCACTGAGAGTGTCCGGTGTGCCGTGTCGCAGCTTCAAGCGGCACATCCGGTGCATCAGTCAAAGTTAATTCAGTGTGCGTGGTTATTAGTCTCTGTGTACAAGATATATACTGTATATATATATATATATATATATATATATATATATATATATATATATATATATTTATATATATATATATATATATACACATACATATATATATATATATACATATATATATATACATATATATATATATATATATACATATATATATATACATATATATACATATATATATATACATATATATATATATACATATATATATATATATATATATATATATATATATATATATATATATATATATATATATATATAGCATAGATATATAGCAATTTTGTCATTTGCTGGATCGTAATGTTTCAATTAGTGATTATGATTCAATCGCAATTAATTGTGCATAATTTATATATTATCGTTAGTACCAAGGCATTCAGGCACATCTCTAATAGTTGAAATTATGTATTCAATATGCAATTCAAGCAATGCTTTAAAACAAGTTATTTTAATAGATTATTTCTAATGATTTTTAAGCAATTAAATATCTTCTTGTACAGTTTTAAGATCTTAAGATCATTCATCGCTAGAATTTTGCAAATGTTTTGTGAATCCAGACCCTGTTTATGGCATGATATAATGCGCAATACAATTTTTTTACCATAAAAAATGCTGTTGTGCTCATCTTTTTGAGTGCCAGTGATCATTGCTCAATGAGCGTCTGTTGTTTTGTTCATAAGGCCTCGAACAGTTCAGGCTTTGTTTTGCACAGGCTTAGTTTGTATGTGTGCTGCACAACAGACATTATGCAACCATTTTTCAGACACTCACACACACTCCTACACTTCGAATACTCAATGTCTGCATGCATTCTTGCTGTCCCTCATTGCTGTGTACAATAAAAAACACACTAAATTAAAATCATTACATTGAATTATGTATGGAGCATGTGGGAATTAGTGTTTGGTACAGATAACGATTTGTTTTTAGTAAAAAGTATGAGCAAACATAGAAAAAAAAAAACACATAGCCATTAAATATGCATAAAACATTATATAGTATAGTAAAAAAAAAAAAAAAAAAAATATATATATATATATATATATATATATATATATATATATATATATATATATATATATATATATACGTACATATATATATATATATATATATATATATATATATATATATATTTTTTTTTTTTTTTTTCTATTATCCTCTCATTTTTCTGTGACTTTATAGGGCACTCATTGAAATACTCATAAAAGTGTTACTGGAGGTTATTACAAGACTTTTAAGCATTTAGAGTTTAGGAAAATTATAAATATATATTGAAATATATGTAAATCTAGTTACTATATGATTCCTTTCCCGATAAAGTGTTAACCATTATAAATGCTTAAAATATTTGTAACAAATCTTTAAAAAGTGCAGTATGCAGGGTTGATCTAGTGGTTGAAGTAGGTATTGCAATCTATATTCAAAATACAAGATAAGACAAGACACACTCACACAGGTTGCCAGATTGACAATACAAACAAGAGCAAGATTAGCCATGTTTCCATCCAACAAATGTGAATTAACTTTATGTGCAAAACTGGATTATCACATAAATGGCGTGCGAATAAAGCAGCGTTTCCAACGAGTCAAAGCAAAATCGTCACTTCCAGATTATTTGGCAATTAAAACAGAATTTGCTATGATAAAAGAAGCTGCTAGAGTCTTTTCTGCATTTAATAAATGACTTGCGCGTCAGAAGGCAATCTTGACATGCAGTGAACATGCGGTGGCGTTTGAAGGTGTCAGACGCGGAGCACAGACACTCTTGATTCTGGAGGTCATTAATAATATAATAACACAAATACTGAAACAGTAAGGCATTTTAAAATGACCAAAACAACATTTCAGACGTTTTAAAATGTGCTTAGCCTGCTGTTTTGTCCATTTACACACATTGTTATCATCACATGATCTCTTATAAAAAATGTTAAAAAAAAAAAAAAAAATCACACAACCTTTTTAAATGCGCATACTGGAATTTGTACGGTAAAAATTGTTTCCATCACAGTTTCTTCGCATCTTTTCTTATTGAATAAAAAGTTTTTCATGCGCGTTTTCATCAATCTATATTTTTTATGTGCATATCCAAAATACACATAAAAATGGGTGGATGGAAATGTAGCTACTGACTGACAATCGAGCCCTACACTGTTAGCTTCTCAGTTAATGTTTACTTTTGTAATGTTTCAAATATTTGCAACCCATTCTGAAAACGTACCCCCTATATACATTTCGGGAGAGCGCCTAATACTTCTCTGGAGCTAAATTTTTTTTTTAGCAGTTTTTGTTTTCACTAATCCACCAGAGGCTGCTGTGTATGCTTTTTCATATCATAACTCTTCTTGCGTAAATCCACCAGAGGCCGCTGTTGACTGACTGAATGACCGACTGACTGATCGACTGACCCACCCTCCTCTTTCTCTAAACCCAACCAATAGTGTTTTCAAAAGCACCTTTATTCACGGGACTCAAACCCCGTTGTCGTGGTCAACTCCTCTCTTCATCTCAAGTCTGCTGACGTACATGGTGAGCTAACTGGACAAACTGGTTGCAGCGGAAAAGCCATCAATACAGAGTACTGCACCTTACTGCCCCGTAGCCTTGGTTTAAAAGATGAAATGCAGCCATACATACCTCTGGCTACATAATTTGCGATCTCTAGAAATGTATATATATATATGTTTGATAAGCCTATGTTGTATATTTGCAATATTAAAATCACCTCATGTGGATTTTTTTATAACTTTACATCTCATTTCGGTGGCTGCTATTGTTGTTCAGAGATTGCATTTTTGGCTGCGTCCACATACATTGAGACCACCTTCATAACTGAAATATAATACGCTGTTTTCCACCAAGGCAACCCTGGATGCTGAAATATCATTGGGTAAACTGGCAGTGGGCGGAGTTACAGATCAAAACAAAGACATATTTCAACACCGAACACGTATTTTCACAACAAAATATCTGACTTAAACTTAAAAAGTATGTTCACTTAGCATGTTTCTACAATATCTGGAAACTTACTATGTTTTTATGATTTAGAAGAGTTACATAAAACATACAGCACCTATAAGTGGCAACCACAGCTGTCAGAGTTGAATCTGTGTTCATTCATTCCTCTACGAGTCTATACCTTCCCCATTCGCGTACTCTGTGAACTCATACAGTATTCAGAGCAAAACAGCTGTCCTGTGTCACTCAGTTACAGCAAAGCAGAACCCAGAATAGAAAGAAGACTCTCCTGCAAGACTTTTTGAGCACTCCTATAAAGTTAAAGGTTTGTTTTATGAAGGATATCGATCAGATCTTTGCGTTGGTTAGTGGTTCATCTGCAGAGTTTGTATCTTGTGCATGTAGTGAGCTTCTCAACTAACACCACATGTTGTGGCTTGCTTGTGATTGTGTAAGAATGTACTTTTTATACAGCAAATCAAGCATCCTTGTTAGTGTTATTCCTACTTAAGATTATAAGGTTACAATTAAGTGATCTAAACAAATTCAGTGTGTGAGTTGTCTTGCAATATATGGGCTTCAGATTTAAATGTTTCTTCATATCATATATCATGTTAAGCACAGCCGTGTGCCGTTTGTGATTTTCATCAATGCAATATAAAATACAGGCTTAGGTGTTGGGTCTTTTGACATACCATAGCAACGACATAGCAGCTCACTAACACTCAAAACACACAGAGCAATTGCAAAGTAACAAACTTATAACCAATCAAAATACCCAAGCAACCAGACACTGCAACATACTGAAAACCTATAACAGCACAGTAACTCTTTAGTGACACACTGAACCAATCAAAACACCCCAGCAACCACACAGCAACATACTGACAACTCAAAACAGCCAAGCAACACACTGACAGCTCAAAACACCCCAGTACAAACACTCAATTCTTGAAACACACCAGCAACCACACGGCAAAATACTGACAGCTTATAACACCCCAGTAACTCCTTAGCAACACATATTGGACCACTTAAAACACCCCAGCAACCACCGGCAACATTCTGATGTCTAATAAGTAATATGCCAATAAACCTCTTAAAACCTCCCAGTCACAGAGATTGACTGGGTTTCTGTGTCATTACTAGGGCATTTTAAGTAATTCAGTGTGTGTCATTAAAAAGTTATAACCAATCCAAAAAAAAAACAACAAAAAAAAAACTTTTTATTCATTCTTCATTCATTTTCTTGTCGGCTTAGTCCCTTTATTAATCCAGGGTTGCCACAGCGGAATGAACCGCCAACTTATCCAGCAGGTTTTTACACAGCGGATGCCCTTCCAGCCGCAACCCATCTCTGGGAAACACACACACACACACACACACACACACACACACACACACACACACACTACGGACAATTTAGCCTACCCAGTTCACCTGTACTGCATGTCTTTGGACTATGGGGGAAACCAGAGCACTCGGAGAAAACCTATGCGAACGCAGGGAGACCATGCAAACTCCACACAGAAACCAGCAACCTTCTTGCTGTGAGACGAATGTGCTACCCACTGCGCCACTGCCTCGCCTCAGAACTTTTTAGTTACACACAATTAACCAATCAAAACACCCAGCAACATACTGACGTCTCATAAGTAATATGCCAGTAAACCTCTTGAAACACCCCAGTAGTCACACAGATTGACTGGGTTTCTATGTCTAGGGCGTTTAAAGTAGTTCAGAGTGTGTCATTAAAGAGTTACAACTTACAACCAATCAAAACATCCCAGCAAACACACAGCAACATATTGACAGCTCATAACACCCCAGTACTTTTTTGTGACATACACCGTCACCATAGAATTATAAGGTTCTATCTGACATTTTTGTCAAAACTGAGTTATTAACATACAGTATACTTATTAAATGACAACTTACAGTATGGGATATTTTTTATAAGTTCTTTACATTTTAAGACTTTTTATAAAAAAACAAACAAACAAATGTTACACACATACGGTTTGCTATATGAAATGCAAAAACTTTGAAGCTCAATATCTCAGAATCATTCAGAACACAGATAGAACCTTATAATTCCAAGATGACGACCCTCAACCAATCAAAACACCCCAGCAACCACACAGCAACACACTGACAGCTCATAACCTCCTAGTAACTTTTCAGCAACGGACTCAACCAGTCAAAATACCCCAGACACCACACAACAACACACTGACAGCTCATATCACCCCAGTAAAGACACAGAATGACTGGGTTTCTGTCATTATTGAGGTATTTTAAGTGGTTGAGTGTGTCACGCTAAGAAGTTACAACCAATCAAAACATACTGCAACATATTGACAGCTCATAACACCCTAGTAACGCTTTAGGGACATACTCAACCAATCAAAACCTCCCAGCAACCATATAGCAACATACTGACAGCTAATAACACCCCAGTAACTATTTAGTTACACACTCAACCAATTAAAACACCCCAGTAATGATACAGAATGACTTAGTTTCTGTGTCATTACTAGGGTGTTTTAAGTTGTTAATTGTACTTATTGCTACTAAGAGGTTACAACCAATCATAACACCACAGTAACTCTAAAGCAACACAGTCAACCAATCAAAACACCCCAGTAATGACACAGAAACATACTCAGCCAGTCAGCTTTGAGTTCTGCGCAGTAAATTCCCACTCATATGTAAAAATCTAGTTTGCATAAGTACAATAGTTCAGTTATGTTGATAAATGAATAAGGAATGTCAGTGGGAATAAAGGAATGACGTGAGAACAAAATGGAGAGGATTTTTCCAACAATCACAATGAAGTACAGTATTTAGTTTTCTATAGCAGTATTTACCTTGTATTTAAGAGCTATATAATGCAATATAATGTGACATAATGCATGTTTTACAAAATATCTCTCAGCATAGTCAAACATGACTTGGCATCTCTACTGAACTTTATTAAACAAATGTCACTGACTGACAGAAGCAAGTTTCATGTGAGCAATTTGTGTAAAAAAATAAAAAATAAAAAATTTTTATAAACGTCACCAGCTCAAATATTAGATTTTGTTAATATGTATGGGTGTTTTAGAATTGCAGATACATTTTGCATCTCCTAGATAAACCTTTTATTGATTTAAATAAAAAATAAAAATAAAACAACTAAGACTTTCTCCAGAAGAAAAAAATATTATATGAAATACTCAGAAAAATATTTTGCTCCAATATTTTAAAGTGTGGGCGACGCAGTGGTTAGCACGTTCGCCTCAAAGCAAGAAGCTCGCTGGGGCGCTGGTTCGATCCTCGGCTCAGTTGGCGTTTCTGTGTGGAGTTAGCATGGGTTTCCTCCAGGTACTCCGGTTTCCCCCACAGTCCAAAGACATGTGGTACAGAAGAATTGGGTTGGCTAAATTGTCTGTAGTGTATGAGTGTGTGTGTGTGTGTGTATGTGTGGATGTTTCCCAGAGATGGGTTGCGGCTGAAAGGGCATCCGCTGCGTAAAAACTTGCTGGATAAGTTGGCGGTTCATTCCGCTCTGGCGACCCCGGATTAATAAAGGGACTAAGCCGACAAGAAAATTAATGAATGAATTTTAAAGTGTACCTGATTTTACCTTTTACCTGATGTCTGATGTGTGTGCAGGATGGAGGATCAGGACCGGGTCAGTCAGGCCTCCAGCAGCGCCACGGTCTCCTTTCTGCCAGTCAGAGACAAGGTGAATTATTCACACATTTATGGACACACTGGCGTATTGTTTTCTCACACAATGACACTTTACGTGGTCATACTGTATGGTATGGGTCAGGATAAAGTGTACTATATGTGCAGGGTCAGGATAAAGTGCAGACGTTTGGAAAGCGATGCCAAGCAGCGAAGAGAGACCCCAACTGTCCAGTGGTGATCAGAGGATGGCTGTACAAGAGGGTGACTTTTACAGAACAACACTGGCTTTCTGTGTGTCTTTGTTTTTCATAATAACATCTGAGAAGTATTTGACAAAAAATTGGTTTTAAACATTTTTTCCTTTTGTCTTAAGACTTATTTCACTTTAAATACAGTATAGATATTAGATTACATAAACTCTAAAAGCTAAAAGTAATCCAAAATCATTTTAAAATATGTAAAAAAAATAATCACAAAAAACTTAACATGGACCGTCAGCATGCACTGGGGCAGTTTGCTGCCGAGTGTGACGCGGCTGGGATGAGATTTATCACATCCTAGTCCGAGGCCATTGTGCTCCACCTGAAAAAAAAGGTAGTTTGCCATCTCTAGGTTGTCTGTGGAGAGGGAAGTCTGGGGTTCTCTCCTAAGACTGCTGCCCACGCGACCCGGCCCCAGAAAAGCAGCAGAAAATAAATTAATGAATGAAAACGAATATTTATATGATCATATCCGTTTCCCCTTAGGACAGCACTGGACTGAAGTTATGGAAGAGAAGGTGGTTTGTTCTGTCTAACTACTGCCTCTATTATTATAAAGGTAAGACATTTATATGACACTGTGTTATAATTGTCATCTACAATACTGTACAGACACTTTAAATGATTAACTTTTATCTAAAATGTTCACCTGTTTCTCAGACAGTCGTGAGGAGTCAGTTTTGGGCAGTATTCCTCTCCCCAGCTACAGGATCCTGTACTGCTCACCTCGAGAGGTCAGGAACCGCAAGTATGCATTCAAGGTAAGAGTTTTCCATAGATATACAGTTGAAGACCGAATCATTTGCCCTCCTGTGTATTCCTTTTTCAAATATTTTCCAAATCATTTTTAACAGAGCAAGAAATTTTTCACAGTATTTCCTATAATATTTTTTCTTCTGTAGAAAGTCTTATTTGTTTTATTTCAGCTAGAATAAATGCAGTTTTTGATTTGTTTTAAAGTCATTTTAAGGTCAATGTTATTAGCCTTCTTAAGCAATATTTGTTTTAGATTGTCAACAGAACAAACCATTGTTATAAAATTGCCTAATTAACCTAGTTAAGCCTTTAAATGTCGCTTAAAGCTGAATACTAGTATTTTGAAAAATATTTACTCTAATATTTTGTGCTGTCACCATTAAAAATATTATTTTTATAAATGTGTTGAAAATAAGCTTCTCTCCATTCAAGAGAAACATTGGGCGAAAAATATACAGGAGGGCGAATAATTCTGACTTCAACTGTAAATATCTATTATTTATTATTATTATCTGTTTATTATTATTATTTATTATTATATTATTATTATTATTATTATTATTATTATCTGTTATTTATTAGTTACACATCTTAAAGTAGGGGTGTGCAATATGAGTATGGACAAAATAAAAAGTATATCTTTTCATATTATGCTCTATCGTTTATTTCTTTCACAAACTACATCGTTTACAGTTTTAAAAATGTATATAAGTGCAATATTACACCAAATTTTGGGAGACACTGCTCAATGCAGAGCCATTTGAGCAGAGCTGAGCTCCAGCGAGGGAGCATGAGCTCTCGCTCCTCCTCCTATAAGCTGTTTTAATGCGTACACCAACCCCACCCCTAACCCCAACCCCCAGTGACATCACTCAAAGAAGAAATGCAAGAAAGGAGGAGCGAGAGCTCATGCTCCCCCTCGCTGGAGCTCAGCTCTGCCCAAATGGCTCTGCAGTGAGCACCACTTGAATTTTGGGGATGCAAACAGACATACATTGTGTAATGGCAATTGGGCACTAGGTGGTGGTACGATACTATATAATGGCAATTGGGCACTAGGTGGTGGTACGATACTATATAACTGTGACATCACTGCATTGAGGAACTGTATTGGTAGTAAGCACATACTGTAGTAAAAAAATTTAAAATAAATAAATAAGATTAAAAAAAAGGAAGCACACAGTACGTACTAAAGAGTAGCATGCAATACATATGCAAACAAATAAAGATGTTTTATTTGCATCTGTTTTGCCTACAGACTCTAACTTTTCTACCAACGACAGAATTAGATATTGGAAAGCTGCTACAATGAACAACAATGAAGTTGCAATGTTGAAAGTACAATATTTACATTTAACATTTTATCTAGCATTTTTTTAAAAGTTGTATCTAATCTTTGTATTTTGCAGTGTTTTTTATTTATTTCTATTTATTTTAGGTTTTCCCCATTTTTAATCAAATGAAATAAACATTAAATATATATCGAAATACTTAAAAAAAAGACTATAAGCTGTAAAATATCAGTTTTTCACATTTTGTCTTTTATATTTTTATTTTTCCCCATCTATTTACGCTTTTGAATTGCATTATGGGAGCTTTCTCTTTCTTCAAACAACTTTTCACCTTGAAAAGTTCAGAAAAATGGACTTTTTGATCATTTGTAATAGTTTCAAGTGCTATACTGTCAGGGTTGGTTTTGTATATTACGCTACAAAAACCTTTAATAAACTGCAGCACATGTTCTGACTTATTTTAGACTTATTTCTCTCTATATTATTATTTCTTATACATTATATTATTTCAAACTACTAAAATGAAAATAAAAGGCACTTTGCTAAACTGTAGAGTTGAATTTTCAACATTAAAAGTGGACAGAGCAGAGATCAACATCCCATAATGCCAATCACAACTGTACATGAACAGAAAACACTTATGAATCACAAAATATTAATATAAATATGAATATAACTAATAATTAATTGCATTTACAAAAATTGCATGTCGTGACATATATTGATATATATCATTCTTATACTGGAATTCGATACCAATCGGCATTTTAAATTCTAAAAACATCCATTTTACGCTATCATTGGAGTGCTGTTGAGTGCGTTCTTAAACAGCGCTGATTTGCCATTGTGTTCACGTGCTCAACAGAAATGACTGTGATTGGCCATGAAAGTCATCAGTTTACCAAACTCATCGCTGTTTACTGAGTGTAACTACAGATACAGGGGCACTGGAAGGTTTTAAAGTCACGCTGATCAGCTGGTTTGTCTATAACCTGACATACGAGCAATCCGCTAATAAATCGCAGCTTTAAAGCGCTTCAGTGTCTCTGTATCTGGAATTACACTCATGAACTTTGGTGAGATTGGTAAACTGATGACCTTCACAGCCAATCACAGTCATTTCTGTTGAGCATGTGAACACAATAGCAAATCAGCACTGTTTAAGAACATGCTCAACAGCGCTCAAATGTCAGCGGGAAATGGACGTTTTTAAAATTTCAGTATCGATTGGTAACAAATTCCAGTATAGCAACAACATTATTATAAAATGTCATGTAGTAATGCAAGATTTCTGTCATATTGCCCATTCTTATTTTATAATCATAAAATAGATTTATGATTATCAACATAGATTTATGAATATACAACATAGATATATCATGACAGGCCTAGTGTAAACAAACTTCTGACTTATTATTATTATTATTATTATTATTATTATTATTATTATTATTAGTAGTAGTAGTAGTAGTGAAAATACTGGTGGCCTTAAACTTCTCCACAGTACTGTGCTTTAAGTACAATCAACTTCGAAAATGATTATTTTGATCCATTTCTCAGTGAATATAGGTCATATATGTTGGTGCATTTGTACAAAACAGAATTATTAAACAGATATATTCATTAACAAGTATTTTAGGACCATTATCATACGTTTTGTTTGTTAGATCAGCTCCAGATTTGGCTTCGGTACTCACTAATCTAATGTAAATGCACAAATATAATATTGTAAAGCTTTCTATAAAAATGATGCATCTAAATGAGATGTTTGTGAGGGGTGTACTTATATATTGTTATTACACACATATGCATGTAGGTTGTTCATCAGGGGATGCGGCCGTACATCATGAGTGCCGAAACCCAGGAGGACATGCTGGGCTGGGTCAGAGCTCTCAGCCAATCAGCAAGCATGGAGGCTGATGACATCATCAACAGGTAGACGTCAAACCTCGATCTGTTTTCAGTGCACTTGAATCTGCCATTTACTTGAATGTATTGTACTGGTTGTTATAGGCGCTGCGCCAGTTTTCAGGACTTCACTGTGATGGGAGACAATGCTGAAATGATGGAGCTCCAGCACACCTTTTCAGAGAGAAACACCCAGAGTAAACTGACCAGAGTGCTGACAGAACCCAATCTAGTGGATCAGGAGATGACGGGGATTAAGATGAAGACTCCAGAACTGAGAGGAAGACATGGGAGCAGACCAATGTAATCTTAAATCTTAAAAGACGCCTATTATGCAGAAATCATTTTTATAAAGGGGTTTAAACACAGCTGTGTGGCAGCAGACTGTAAATGTAAGCAGCTTCAAAAGGTTAAAATAGCTAAATTTTACTATAATCAGACTTGATAAAACAGTCTGCAGAAACACTTTGATTGACATTCTCCTTTTGTACGTGTCATCAGAGGGGGAAAGCCCCGCCCACTAGTGACCATCTCTCCCTCATTAGCATAGGATGTTCGTCTTGTTTTTGAATCTGCCACTATGCTGACACACAGGCATTTGTAGCTCCGCCCTCTTCTGAAAAAGAGCACAATCTCATTTGAATTTAAAGCGACAGTCACCAAAACAACACAACTAGCATCAAAGCCTAAAAGGGTCAGTTTTAGAGAGGTATTAAACATTATCAGTGTGGTATTTTGAGCTGAAATATCTCTCTCTCACACACACATACACATATACACACACACTAGAGACATCAGAGACTTACATCTTGTAAAAAGGGGCATAATGGGTCACCTTTAAAGTGTCCTGCTTCAGTAAACTGACATATGTGCTGTAAAGTAACCAATTACAAATACTCAAATAACTGTGATTGAGCAGTTTTGGTCAAGAATTATACTCTAAATACATTAATAATGTGTACTTTTACTTTGAGAACATTTTTAGTGTTGTGTTGGCACTTTTACTGTGCTATTTTCCTTCATCCTGCACATACTTTTACAGTGTAGTATAAGTATGCGAATTGGGATGGAGCATAACAGTATTCAGGTATTTACATAGCTATATATATATATATATATATATATATATATATATATATATATATATAGGTATATATATATATATATATATATATATATATATATATATATATATATATATATATATATATATATATATATATAGGTATATATATAATACACTCTCAGAAATAAAGATACGCAAGCTGTCACCGGGGTGGAACCTTTTCAAAAGGTGCAAATTTGTACCTAAAAGGTCCATATTAATACCTCAACGGCAGTGGTGGAAAGAGTACTAAAAAAGCATACTTGAGTAAAAGTACCATTACTTGTCTAAAAATGTAATGCAAGTAGAGTAAAAGTACCTGTTGTAAATATTACTCAAAGTAGGAGTAAAAAGTAGCCATTTTAAAAGTACTCATGAGTACTGAGTATTATGCTGTTAAAAGTTGATGCATTTACATGTAATTTGTGAATGTGTGTAAACGTAACATTCTGTAGTGCATTTAGTTATTGCCCAGCAGGCACACAATGTCATATGGCGTTAATATTAGATTAGATTTAGGTTGTGATGTTAGGTGACCAAAATCAATGTCTAGCCAGCGTCTAAGGACAACATTATTTTGATGTCCAATAACGACATATAATGACGTTGATATTTAGTTGATTTTAGGTTGTTAGAAAGTGACCATAATCCAATGTCGAGCCAACATCTTAAACCAACATCCTGTTGACGTCAAATACTGACATTTATTCATCAGTTATGGCAACCAAAATTCAACATCAGATAAATGTAATAGTGGTAACGTCCACACAATCTCAAGCTGTAACATCATTAGATGTTGATATTTGGTTGGTTTTAGGTTGGACGTTGGACAGTGACATCAGGCTGACATTTAGTTCTGATGTAAACACGATTTTCATTTTCAAACAAAATGCAGCGTCTCCACGACGTTAGGGTACGATTTCAATCAAACGCCATGTTATTGTCTTGTGTCTGCTCGGTGTTTAGGGCATTTCGGTCATCATACAGTAAACATCCGTCATCTTCTCATCAGTGATATGCATCTAAACCAGGGGTGCCCATCCTCGGTCCTAAAGGGCCGGTGTCCAGCATAGTTTAGTTCCAATCCCAATTAGACGCACCTGGGCCAGCTAATCAACCTCATACTAGGCCTTCTAGAAACATCCGTGCAGGTGTGTTGAGGCAAGTTGGACCTAAAATCTGCAGGACATTGGCCCTCCAGGGCTGTGTTTGGGCATCCCTGATCTAAACAGTCTCTGGGTCAATGCGTGCAAAGATTTTGAACGTCTTCTTGCACACTTTTAATGCTTCCAACCATAGTTTGCTTACTAAAGTTAAAAACGGTACAGTTTATCATGCCCCAATGCTTTTAAAAATCCTCATACAGTCACAGGTCTCAAAATCCCATGCAAATGATAAATTGTAATCCAGATTCAACACTTACATTGCGATATCGGTGTGCATATCAACTGGTTAAAATCGTCTCTCTTTTTTCTCTCTGTCAGGGCTTCTGAATTTACTGAACATTCAGCAAGTTTGGGAACTACAAATGAGGAATCCCTGTCCTTCCTACATCCAAAAGTGACCTTCAAGCAGCCTCCATTTCCCAGAGATCAGTACGATCCCCCAGCTCTCGGGATCATTTGGCCTTTGGAAAACTGTTCAAGTGCTCCAGTGTCGCCTTGTATCTACACGGAAAGAGGACATCTGACCGACAAGGTGAGCATCAAACACACAAATCTGCTCATAATGAACGTATTGAAGATTTAAATATTAGTTTAAGATTAGATTTAACTCGATTGTCATTACACAAGTACAAGGCAACGGAAAGCAGTTCAGGTCTAACCCAGAGTGCAATAGCAGCAAGAGCAGGATATAGGTATAATAAGTGCAACTAGATTATTAAAGTTCGTCGAGACAAACTTTAGGCTGGCTTGAGAAAGTCTGTTGGAAATAGTTTGTTTAGTTTAAACAGTTTAAAAAGTATGAAAAGATGATAGATAGATAGATAGATAGATAGATAGATAGATAGATAGATAGATAGATAGATAGATAGATAGATAGATAGATAGATAGATAGATAGATAGATAGATAGATAGATAGATAGATAGATAATGCTCACCCATTAGTAGGACAGTTTGATGGAAAGCTATGAGTTCGCAAAGTTTGATCTAATGTTAAGCCAATGAAAGTCTTTTGCAATGAAAGTCTATGGGACAGTTGTTGCTAGGGTGCAGTATCTGGTAGTTAGGGTGTGGCTAGAAAGTTAAAAGCTCATCAGTCATTGGCAGTTTGGTAGTCTGAGTTAAATGAGCTCAGTCACTAGTCAGTATGACAGTCTGATGCAGAGTTATGAGCTCACAAAGTTTGGTCCCATGTAAAGTCAATGACAGTCTTTTGAATGGAAGTCTATGGAACAGTTTCTAGGGTCCAAAAGTGGTTGCTAGGGCGTGGCTAGAAAGTTTAAAGGTGATTAGTCATTGGCAGTGGGATAGTCTGAGTTAAATGAGCTCAGTTAGAAGTATGTGTGACAGTCTGACGCAGAGTTATGAGGTCACAAAGTTTGATCCAATGTTAAGTCTATGGGATTTTTCCTGCAGTCCCGGGACGTTTTTCGGAAAACCGAAAGTCGTATCAGTCAGAAAAGATATAGCACACCGAGTCAGAATAGTTTGGAGGTCTGGTGTGAGTTTGGTGGTCATAGCTCGAAAGCTCTAGGAGGAGATGCGTTTTGTTTTTAAGTCTCAGAAGAAAAATAATATATAAAAAAAATAATAAGTTTAAATAGGATTTCAGTAGTCTGGCTTGTTTCTCAAGCCAGCCTAATTATAGAAAACTATGGCTAATATTTACTGATGGATGTAATATATAGGCCTGTCATGATATCTATTTTTGCTGTATAATACATTTTTTTTATATTGCGCTTTTCTCAAACTCAAAGAGCTAACAAGAGCATCAACACACAGAAGAACATGAAATACACAAAAAAGTAAGAATGATAATAATGATAAAAATATACATATTAAAAGAAGGCCTCATAAGTTATAAGCAATAATAAAAAGATGAGTTTTAAGAAGTTTCTTAAAACAGTCCAGGGAACTGGCGTTTCTGATGTTTGTGGGGAGAGCATTCCACAGTTTAGGTGCACCATAAGAGAAAGCCCTGCCTCCCATGCTGCTAAGTTTGCAACGGGGCTGAAACAAGGTGAGCCCGAAGCAGAACGTAGATTGCGAGTGGATGAGGAGGTTGATATCAGGTCACATATATAATCAGGTGCAGAACCATGAACAGCTTTGTAAGTTAAAATCAAGGTTTTAAAATCGATGCGTGACTTTACAGGCAACCAGTGTAACTGCTGAAGAACAGGAGTAATGTGAGTGCGAGATGATGTGTGAGTTAACACACGTGCGGCTGAGTTTTGAACACATTGTAAGATCTTAAGTGAATTGGCTGGCAGACCCCCAAATAAAGAGTTACAAAAATCTAGACGAGACGTAATAAAAGCATGGACAAGCTTTTCAGCATCTGGTGTTGAGAGAAAAGGACGGATACGGGCAATGTTGCGTAAGTGATAAAAAGCAGTTTTTGTTAACTGTTTAAAATGAGGTTTGAGGCTAAGCTGAGCATCAAAGAGGAAACCAAGACTTTGCACCTGCATAGAAGGAGTTAAAAGAGATTAATCAACTGTTAACTTGAGATTGCCACATCTCTTAACATTAGTGGGTGTGCCAATAAGTAAAATCTGTCTTGGAGCTGTTTAATTTTAGATAGTTTTGTTGCATCCAGGCTTTCAAGAGTTCACACTTGGATATTGCTTGACAACTTTAAGCAGGTTTGGCTTGCTGTCCCGGGAGAGAACCCTGAGCTCGGAGATAATTGAGCCCAGGGCTCCCGCCAGGTCTATAGAGCATGTGAGGGGAGTACGAGATCAGGTGGTTCTCGAGAGCTCCCCTTTTTTGTAAAGGAGAAGAGGAGGAGAAAGGGGTGGATGGGGGGGTTTCTTCGGAAAACGAAGATAAGAGAGTAATATCTAGCTAGGCTACTTATAGTGAGTTAGGATAGATCTGATTGGCTAACTAATGAGTGTAGATAGGTGGCCAGCTGCAGTCAATTATATCACATGCTCCTCTCGAAATTAGTTTAAAAACTTCACTTAATCTCCACCAAGCAGGCGTTAAGTGTCGACAGTGAGGCAGATAGATTAGGAGATGTGCTAATATAAATCTGTGTGTCGTCAGCATAGCACTGATAATTAATGCCAAATTTTTGTACAATTTTTTCAAGAGGTAGCATATAAATGCTAAACAAAAGTGGCCCGAGTACCGAAGCCTGGGGGACACCGTGACACAGAGGGACAGTCCGCGATCTATGACCTCCCAGATAAATGAACTGCGAGCGTTCGGTTAAATAGGATATGAACCAATTTAGTGCTGTCCCAGCTAGGCCAACCCAGTTTTGAAGTCCGTCTAATAGTAAGTTGTGAGAGATTGTGTATGATGTATTGCACCAAAATATATTGTTGATAAACAATATTATTGTCACATTAAGACCATTTATGCCACTTATTATATAATGCCAGAATGACAATATAATATCAGCACAAAGCAAGTGTACTCTTCCAAAGAACACATCATATTTCATTCTGAAGAATATTTCATTTAATTATAGTCATTTTGACTGTTTATTAATCAGGCATTGGAGTCAGAATGTGAAAACGCATATCCTAAATTCATAATAGTAAATATTCATTTAAAAAAGTGCAAGGTAAACAGTAACAGAGGTTATATCTGCACCCACATGAAAATATACTATAGTAATTTATAGTAAATACTACAGTGTTTTATTTACCATACTGTCACTGACAGCTCCAATAGAGATAGAGATGTTGCACAATCAGCTGAAATGTTTGCTAGAATTGGGTTTTATGTATGGGCGATATATATTGTATAACCAAAATAATTCAGCTCATGTCTGTGTTGTGTGAAAAGTCCATTTAATGATTATTGCTACAGGCCTAATTAAGGCTGAGCCGATAAACAATGATATATCAAATCTCAACAAAATAACAATGATAATCCATTTTTTACTCTACATTGATCTATGAGCCAACCACGCAGCAGAAATGTGCAACGATGGGAATCTAGAAGTGTGTTGATATTAGAGATGTACCGAATTTTCCATTTAATAGACCCTCTAATTTTTGTGGCTTCAGTCATCGTTGGGGTACTCTTTTAAATCTGGAAGCATTAACTTATATCAAAATATATATGGTTATCGTGTAATATGGAAAATAATTATTGAGATTGCATTTTTGCCATTTCACCTAGCCCTAGGCCTAATAATATACAAGTCGTATTGACTAGAATCAGAGATTCTCATACTGCAAGTTGTTATTAGTAATCAGGGCTATGCTAATAGACATTTTTAATGACCACAGAGAGACAGGACCTTGGTCCTGATATCTCATCCAAAAGAAGGCACTATTCACTTTTACTGGGGCATTAGGACTCACACAGACGACAGGTTGAGCGCCCCCTGTTGGCCTCACGAACATCACTTCCAACAGCAACCTAGTTTTCCCATGTGGTCTCCCATGCAGTTACCGACCTGCTTAGCTTCAATAAGTCTCCAGCCGTGGGCTGCAGGGTGATATGGCTGTGGCAATGTGGTAAGTGGTTGTGCAGAGTTTACATAGACTGAAATTAAACACAAATTAAATTTAGTAATTTAGTAAGTTAGCAACTTTATGTGTTTGTTTAAAGTCAGCCCATATAAATGGTTTGCAACCAGTTACATTGAAAAATTTAGTTAATCTAATGAATCACTTTTTCAGTGTATTCAACTTAAAGGCTAATTTAAAGGGTTAACTGGCTTATTTAGGCAAGTCATTAGACAACAGCCAGCTAACTCTATCAAGCCTCTTCAGATGCTCCAGGACGCAGCAGCATGAGTGGTCTTTAATGAACCTAAAAGAGCACATGTCACTCCGCTGCTCATCCGTTTGCACTGGCTGCCAGTTGCTGCTCGCATCATATTCAAAGCTCTGATGTTTGCCTACAAAGCGACTTCTGGCTTTGCTCCTTCTTATCTGCTCTTACTTCTGCAGATTTATGTGCCATCCAGAAACTTGCGTTCTGTGAATGAACATCGCCTCGTGGTTCCATCCCAAAGAGGGAAGAAATCACTTTCCCGAACTCTCGCATTCAATCTGCCCAGTTAGTGGAATGAACTCCCTAACTGCATCAGAACGGCAGAGTCACTCGCTGTTTTCAAGAAACGACTAAACACTCAACTATATAGTCTCCACTTCTCTTACTAATCTGCAATTGCCTCTCTGGTTCTACCGCTAACTGTACTACAAAAAAAAGTTATAGTTGTGTAAATTGCTTCCTTGTCCTCATTTGTAAGTCACTTTGGATAAAAGCGTCTGCTAAATGACTAAATGTAAAATGTAAATGTTGTTCTGTAGACAATTGGTAAATAAAAAAAATCTTAAGAGGCTAATAATATTGACCATTAAAATATTTTTAATTTTCTCTAGCAGAAAAATATAATTAGAAACACTGTGGAAAACTTACCTTGTTCTGGGAAATATTTTAAATGTATTAATTTTTTACAGAATAATGTCTTCAGCTGTATAAAATCTACACTTGTCTAAACTGCGCTACTGAATTTTAGCCTTTTCAGCCTGACTATCCCAGCTCTCTGTGCTTCTGCTCGAACTACCACACCACTGAACACATGACAATGTGCAAGGTAAGACAGATCTGGCCTAAACTGTAATAACTCTGGGTTATGCATCATTCAATATTGGTATTCCATCCGATACAGCAATGTTTAACAGGACACATTCATTTATGCATATTTTTAAAACAATTTAATCTCATTCTCACACGTTCTCTGATATACTACAGTCTCTAAAATGTTACAGTAAATCTACTTGCACAAATTATTTTTACAAGACAAGATTTTAAGGTATTTCCATCCACGCATCCATGATTCAAGACATAAAAGTCATTTAAATCAAAATCATTAAACTAAATTTACTTTTATCATTTAAAAGTGTTCTTGTGTGTTTGATCTCGATCTTAAAAGCTATTTTCTGCACACAATGTTCAAATGAACTTAAGATTATTGAAGTGTGTTTTGCAATATATATATATATATATATATATATATATATATATATATATATATATATATATATATATATATATATATATATATATATATATATATATATATATTGCAAAACACACTTCAATATTCTTAATATATATATATAAAGTTTTTAACCTCACATATTCAGGTTTAATTCAGTGTAATTGAAATATTTGTATATTTATAATTGTTTATAATTTCATCATCATTACATTTCTGTTCTGTTTGATATGCTGATATTATAATACGTTTTGTTACTTTATTTATTTGCACAAGAATACACAAACAGAAAAATAAAACAGAAAAAAATAAGTCATAATGTGCAGGAATAGATAAGAAGGCTTATTTAAAGACTCTACCTAAATAATACCAATAAAAAGACAACTACAAAACATATGCATTAAAACAAATGCTAAAATAAGTAAATGATAATACACACTCTTAAGATTATTAAACTGAATTACTTATTACAATTATTAATAAACTAAAATTGAGTTTATTCATGATTCTTGTTGTTAGATGTTAAACATTTACACGGTTTTTATTTTGCAAGTGTTATGGTGTCTATAGAATGATGCATGAGATCAAATTTCATTTATTTTATTTAACTTATTTATCCTCCTCCAGGCAGGAAAAGACTTTCTCATGGAGAGACAACCGATACAACCAATCAGAGATCTGGAAAATGACACAGACGTGAGTGCACTGCAGTGTGTGTGTGTGTGTGTGTGTGAGTGTGTGTAATCAGATAAGTCTGTTTGAACTGTCTATATTTCCAGTGTACTGTTGACACAAGCACTACTGTCAAGAGATCAGTTACGCAATATCAAACATCACTGATGTTTAAACAATCAGAAGTGCTTAAAGATAATATCTGAACATCTGAAGTCCTTTTTAAATAAATCCTTCCTAAGAGGATTTGCTTTAATCCCAGAGTAATTTTATTATTGAACAATGTCATTTTTATTAGTATTTTGAAGTTTTAATCCCATTTTTTGTAACTTTAATTTGTTTGTTTGTAAATTCTGTCCACCTTTTTCCTACACCCTATGATGCCTTGCATAAATTATGGGAGTAACTTTAATTAAATTGCAATCAATCAAATCAGTGAAATGTTTTTTACACCTTTGCATAAGAAGCCATTACTCTCCTCACAGTTCACCTATCGTATACTAAAATACAACTCAATAGACTAAAAAAATTGACCTTTCTAAGCTGAAAATACAGTCAAAGACAAAATTATTCACCCTCCTGTAAAATTTGAACTCTTTTTGAAATATTTCCTAAGTGCTGTTTAACGTGCAAAGCCATTTTTTTTACAGTATATACTATTCTTTTATTCTTATGGAGAAAGTCTTATTTCTTTTAGGTTTGCTGGAATAAAAAAAAAACATTTATAAAAAATTATAATATTATTATTATCATTATTATTATAAATATTATCATTATTAATTATAGTCTTGCAAAATATCTAGTCAAATATAATGCGCTGTCATCATGGCAAAGATAAAAGAAATATAGTTAACATTAGTAGCCTCACTTTTGACTGGCTACTGAACAAACCACTGTTGACCAATGTTTTGCCCAATTAACCTAACTTTACCTAGTTCTCTTAGTTAAATCTTTAAATATCACTCTAAGCTCAATACTATCAGTCTACCGTCTTTTGGATGAGACGTTAAACCGAGGTTCTGACTCTCGGTGGTCATTAAAAATCCCAAGATGTCGTTCGAAAAAGAGTAGGGGTTTAACTCTGGCATCCTGGCCAAATCTGCCCCTGGCCTCTGTCCATCATGGCCTCCTAACCCTCCGCTTATCATAATTGTCTCCACTCCACCAATCAGCTGGTGTGTGGTGTGCGATCTGGCGCACAAATGGCTGCCGTCGGGTCATCCAGGTGGATGCTTTCCCCCTATGTGTAAAGCAATTTGAGTGCAAAGACAACTGCTATATAAAGGAATTATTATTATTATTAATTATAGTCTTGCAAAATATCTAGTCAAATATAATGCGCTGTCATCATGGCAAAGATAAAAGAAATCAGTTATTAGAAATGAGTAATTAAAACTATTATGATAAACAACAAAAATAAGTAGGAAAAAATATTTTTTTTAAATTTAAATAACTTTGTCTAACTCAGTTAATATCGATTATATGTAGCACAACCTTATTATATAAAATGATTTGAAATGACTGAAAATTATTTGATTATTTAAAATCATTAAAGGTCCAACCCTTCCTATCTGAACATGCAGCTCAACTCTCAAGTTCAAGCTCTTGTTCTCTCCAGACTGGACTATTGCAACTCTCTACTACTCTCTTCAGAATGCAGCAGCACGAGTGATCTTTAATGAACCTAAAAGATCACATGTCACTCCGCTGCTCATCCGTTTGCACTGGCTGCCAGTTGCTGCTAGCATCAAATTCAAAGCTCTGACGTTTGCTTACAAAGCGACTTCTGGCTTTGCTCCTTCTTATCTGCTCTCACTTCTGCAGATCTATGTGCCCTCCAGAAACTTGCGTTCAGTGAATGAACGTCGCCTCGTGGTTCCATCCCAAAGAGGGAAGAAATCACTTTTCCGAACGCTCACGTTCAATCTGCCCAGTTGGTGGAATGAACTTCCTAACTGCATCAGAACGGCAGAGTCACTCGCTGTCTTCAAGAAACGACTAAAACCTCAACCATTTAGTCTCCACTTCCCTTCCTAATCTGCAATTGCCTCTCTGGTTCTACCGCTAACTGTACTACAAAAGAAAAAAATTATAAATTTTCTAATGTTTTGCTTCTTACACTTTACACACCTAAAACTTGCCTACAGCACTTATTCATTGCTGCTCTTATAGTTGTGTAAATTGCTTCCTTGTCCTCATTTGTAAGTCGCTTTGGATTAAAGCGTCTGCTAAATGACTAAGTGTAAATGTATATTGTTATAGTTTTTTTGAATGTAACTTCCCAAAAAAAGTGCGACACATAATTCAGGTTACATGTGGGGTAAAAAAGGTGGATAGACATTTTTATGTTGCAGATTTGATATACTTTCATCTGTCCTTCAGGTGGTTCTGACTCGCCTGTGTGGCTGTGATAAACTGCTGCAGTCCGTCTCCATGCAGCTGTCTCAGTTACAGGCAGATAAAGTCAGTCACACACACACGCACGCACGCACACACATCAAAACACATCACTAACACATCTCTCCTCCTCTTCAGAGAAGCGTGGAGTATGCTCTAGAAATCAAATGGATGGGGATTGAAGATGGTCATCCAGGAGAGCACCAGGATGTTTCCCAGAAGGCACTGCTTCAGGAAGACCTGGTTACACTCAGAGCCAGAATATGTGATTTATCACTGGTAAAGTACTTTATTTATGGGTGCTAAAACCCAAACCACGGTATAGCTGCAACCATTGCAAGCAAAAGGTGCATAATTGTTTGTTATTATTATTTTAAATATTGGTTTAAATTACAGTCAAGTATTATAATGAAATATATATATATATATATATATATATATATATATATATATATATATATATATATATATATTAGGGATGTAACGGTATCAGAATTTCACGGTACGGTAATACCTCGGTATGAATGTCACGGTACGGTATTTATTGAATCATTTACAGGAAAAAACAAAAGTTATGAAAATACTCCAAAAAAGTGCCAAAAGTGTCAATGACATACAAATTAGTCATCTATCTGTAAGCTTTGAAACAGGAACTTAAATTTTAATAACAAAAAATTATTAAACCATGTAAAAAAATAAAGTTTCAATTTAGTATTGTTGAAAACTCATCACATTCAACATTTAATCACTCACTCACTTACTTAGATAGAGATGGGTTTAAAGGAAAATTATCATATAACTATAATCTGGTAAAAGCTGGTATCTCTGGGTATTTACAATGTCCCCTGCAACAGAAAAAAACCCTCTCATTTGGGACTGAGATATGACTTGGCCCAGGTTGACAGCAGTGGGTAACGTTGTGCATTGTCTTTCCCCCACTTGAGAAGACAAGCCATGAGTGAGATAGAGATCTCTTTGCGGTACAAGTCAATGTCTGCATCAATCTGAACAGTGTGCTGTGTTTCTGCAGTCCCCATGACTGCTATTAGTCGTATTCCCCAACTTGCAGGCACGTGCACACACAGGGCTCAACCTGTGCAGTGCACAAGCCCTTTTTAGTCTTGGATAGAAAATGCCCTTCCAAATCGATCAAAAGTGCCCCCGCGACGCGACACAACCTCCGTCCAGCCCTTCAGTAGACAACACCGCTCTTGAGAATGCGCGCTCAACCCCCCCTCGGTGCTTTACAATACGCTCGCGACAACACAGCTGATCAGAACGCGCGCGATAACACTGCTATTCAGCGCGCGGCGACAACACCCGCTTTAGGTTCGATCATTTCCATCTTTTTTTCATCTCCGCTACTAGCAGCACACTCCATTTCCGCATTACTGGATCTGTAGCGACAGCAGACCGCAAAGGATTATGGCCACGCCTGGGCTGATGGGAAATGTAGTTTAAGCTACCTCCCGTTCGCTTCATTCGCCTGAGCAAATTTTCTCAGAAGACCTATAGTTTTACCGAGTCATGCGACTTCGGTAATATCGAAAAAAATTAATATTGCGGTATGACGGTATTTACAATACCGTTACATCCCTAATATATATATATATATATATATATATATATATATATATATATATATATATATATACATATATATATATATTGTATACACACAGTATATTAGTTAATATTAATCACGTATTTTTATAATAATTAATTTATAGCCATATTGATATACATAAAATTCACATAAAACTTTATAATCACATTTCAATTAATTTCTTTCACAACTCTTCAGACTTAAATTAAATATATTGCCAAAATCAAACCAAATAAAGTAATAATTCAGATTTATTGCTAAAATAGTGAAGAAATTATAATGCATATTGTTTATTAATAATAATAATAATATGTTATTCTCAGGAGATGGAGAGGTTGTGGATTGACTATGAGCGGATGGAGAGCGAGCTGTCTGTTTTCCACTCTCACCTCCAGCACATCCTCCACTTCGGTTCCCCACAGGTAATCTACTTTATTTAAACAAACTGCAGGGCGACACGGTAGCTCAGTGGTTCGCACGGTCACCTTACAGCAAGAAGGTTGCTGGTTCGGGTAACGGTTGAGAGTTTGCATGCTCTCCCCGTGTTTGTGTGGGTTTCCTCCAGGTGCTTCGGTTTTCCCCACAGTCCAAACACATGCACACTATTGGGGAATTGAAGAAACTAAATTGGTCGTAGTGTATGTGTGTGAATGAGTGTGTATGGGTGTTTCCCAGTGATGGGAATAACTAAGCCCCTAATAACTAAGCCAAACAAACCAATAGAACCAACTTTTATTACCAAAACAAACCAGTAGAACCAAACTATAAACGTGAACACACCTGAAGTGACTTTATTGACCTTATTCTAAAATGCGGGAGTGCGCCTGTTTTCGCGATTGTCTTAGAACTTCCGTTTCAGTCGCCTATGGGAGAAATGACAAGGAAATAATAAACGGCAAAAAACGGTCAAACTACTTGCTCTAAAAACAAAAGTTTGCATGACTATACAGACCAAGTAGAATAATATAACAAGGAAATATCAGTTTGCAACATCAAACAGCGA
Source organism: Danio rerio (assembly GCF_052040795.2). NCBI lineage: Eukaryota > Metazoa > Chordata > Actinopteri > Cypriniformes > Danionidae > Danio > Danio rerio. The sequence continues at coordinate 41,025,763 of NC_141044.1, forward strand.
AACGAGCAGTTTTTAATGTCTAAAAATGAATGGAAGTGAATGAGACCGGAAGTCTCGTGCCAAAAAGATTCAAATGGCAGCACCCGCTCGTCAGCGGAGAATAAGGTCAATATAAGTGATAGTTAAACTGAATGACTATTTAGGTCATCTAACTTCCAGGATTACCTTGCAGGAGCAGATTCAGGCCCAGAGGCAGCTCTGGATGATGGAGGACATCTTGTGTGGTTTAAGGGTCAATAAGAACCGCTTCATGGCCCTACTGGGTCTACAGACACCGGGAGGTGAGTAAAGAACAATGTATGCATCATTGAGTGAATGCAGTAGGTCTGTCATAGACTTTGCACATAAGGATAACCTTCACCATATCCTGATGCGCACCTCTAAATGTAATTACACGTCTTAACCAGGCATGGGATGATAACTGATTTACAGTGGCTTGAAAAGGCCGTGGTCTTAAAACCCGCTCAAATTTTCTGTTACCGTTTCAAGGTGTATGCAAGTTGTTGTTTGTGTCAAAGACAAAATATTTAATTGTATTTAAGTTGTTGTTTATTAACCAGACATTTAAAAATAACATATTTTAGAGCAGTAATCACAATACCGTGATATTATTTTCCAAGGTTATCATACCATTAGAATCTTTTTTTTTTTTTTAAAGACTGGTCAAGTTTAGCGGTGGGAGAGGGGAGAGAAGACTAACCCACCGCCTTCGGACCAGCCGTACCGTTAGAATCTTACACCCGCACATGGCTAGTCGTGACAAGAGCACAAAATCTCTGATTGGCTGATTTGGTACAGGTGTGATGTGTGTGGGCGGAACGAGGCCAGTGGCATAAGTATTTAATGGATCAAGACACTTAGGCCATGTCCACACGTACACGGGTATTTTTATAAACTTATTAAATAATCGTAAAACTTAAAACTTAATAAACTTAATAAAATAAGTTTTTCCGGCTTTCGTTTGAAAAAAAAATTCCCGTCCACATGAAAATGCAAAAACGCACTGTCATGTTAAGCGCACACTGAATCAACTTTTAAGCCGAGTTCACCAAACGGAGAATTACCTTTATTTCGCAGGTAAATTGCATTCAAGTATATATAAATATATATAAACCCAGCCATGTTGGCCAATCAGAAAAGAGAAAACAGCAAGTTTTCCTCAGCTGATGTCATGACGCTAAAACTCCGGTTGTAACCTCCACACGACCACACTGTACACGGAGTTTCAGAAAATGTTTACACTGGCCAAAGTCAAGTCAGAATTATTAGTCCCCCTGTTTATTTTTTCCCCAATTTCTGTTTAATGGAGAGAATTTTTTTTCATCTTTGTCATGATGACAGTAAATAATATTTGACTAGATATTTTTCAAGACACTTCTATACAGCTTAAAGTGACATTTAAAGGCTTAATTAGGTTAAATAGATTAACTAGGCAGGTTAGGGTAATTAGGGAAGTTATTGTATAATGATGGTTTGTTCTGTAGACTATCAGAAAATATATAAAGCTTAAAGGGGCTAATAATTTTGATTTTAAAATGGTGTTTAAAAACTAAAAACTGCTTTTATTCTAGCTGAAATAAAACAAATAAGACTTTCTACCAGAACAAAAAATATTATCAGACATACTGTGAAAATGTCCTTGCTCTGTTAAAAATCAGTTGGGAAATATTTAAAAAAGAAAAAAAAAAAGTTAAAGGGGGGCTAATAATTCTGACTACAACTATGCATACAGCAAAATCACACAGAAAATCAAGGTTGGATAATGAAAGCTTTGGTTTTGTGTGGATGTAGCATCATGTAGGATGTAGCATTTGTGTGGTTTTGCACATTACTGTATATTTAAGTTTGCATCTTTAAATCGGTTTGTTTTCCTGTCCTGCAGTTCCTCAGTCAAAACCAGTTTCCTACTTTGAGGGCGAGTTAGGAGGACTCAACATGGTAATGAGATGCACTTCACTCCATTTCACTTACAAATCTGCCAAAAACTGAACTTAAAGTAGCTTACAGTCCGTGTGAATTTCAGCTCTGAGTCTTAACTAGTACACCATTCACACCAAACTTCATTCATTCATTATTCTTCAGCATGGCCTTTTATTTATCAGGGGTTGCCACAGCGGAATGAACCGCTAACTATTCCAGCAAATTTTTTATGCAGCGGATGCCGTTCCAGCTGCAACCCAGTACTGGAAAACACCCATACACACTCATTTTCACACACCACAGCCAATTTAGTTTATTCAGTTTACCTTTAGCGCATGTGTTTGGTCTGTGGGGGAAACCGGAGCACCCAGAGGAAACCCACACCAACACGGGGAGAACATGCAAACTCCACACAACTGGCCCAGCTGTGACCCAAACCAGCAACTTTCTTGCTGTGAGGCAACTACTGAGCAAGTTTAACTTAATTTCTTTGTTTAAATTCAGTCTGTACAAATTGTTTGCAACCACTTAACTTAAAAAAAATGAGTAAATCGAATGAATCTTTTTTCTAATATATTTAGTAGTCTTGGACATTAGATTTAGGAGGTAAATCAAAAGTTGTATAGTTGTATAGAAAATCTTTCTCCTTCTCTGATGTAAAAGGAGTGTGTGACTGAAGCAGAGCAGGACTACATGAAGATCCAGCAGAGTTATAAAAGATGGACTCAAGAAAATGACAGCAAAGCGAGCTCTGAACATGAAGCTTCACATGAGCCTCTGCATCTGACGCGTGTCGTGACGTCCACCCTCCCGACATCACTAATCGCTGAGCGCATTTATGTAGACGATCTTTACTCTGAGTCTCCAGAGCAAATCACATTACAGTCAGGACTGAGAAACAGCCAGAGGAGCACGGTGAAAAACCCTAGTAAAACACAGCAGCATGAGATGACCGACAGAAACAGACATTTACACTGGGCTGACGCACATCACGACATGCAGAAAGGACAAAATCCCAAGGAGAAAACACTCGCTGGGAGAAAGAGCTGGAGGCAACATCAGCAAGAGGTGAAATTATTATTGCAAGTAAAAAGCATTGTTTGTATTCACCACATAATGAAGCTGAAGCTGCTTGCTGCATGAAGGTATAGGGGAGCAATAGAGTGCAGGAACTATGACGTCACTTTGTAGGCTAATTGGCTGCTAGCATAAAACTGGTTCCCTAGTGAAAAACCCTATAGGCTTTTCGAAGATTGCAAATAATAAGCTCTGTGTTCAAACACTGTTCATAACACTTACACGTTTTGTCCAGTCGGATAATCCTCACACGAAAATACAACTTTGAGCACTTTTGGATCTTAAATGCAAACGCAAGAATTGAAAAGCTAACATTAGGCTATAAACGGACTACACTGCCCTCGGGGCGCTCGCCTGTGACATCAGCACCACCCTGCTACAGACGACTTATCAAGCATATTTTTAGAAATATTGTCCATGACAAAGAGTTAATCTCTCTGTATATTATATTATAATCCACGCTATATATTATAAACAAATAAATACGCAGAAATACATAGACCTATGTGCCTTTTGGATCGTTTTTTTTACGTTGGAAATATATCTGTTTTGCTTTACGGTTGTTGTAAAAGTTTTAAAACTGCATGTATAAATATGCCTACATAGTATTATTATAAGACAAATTTAAATAAGTATCGCTCGTGTGCACACAGCCTGCTAACCTTAACTGATGACAGAAATGAGGCGTGAGGGACAAGCCTATCAAATCAATGCCTGCAAGTTCCATCATGGACACAGAGCAACATTCAATATTCATTTCTTGTCACGAAGTACAGCGAAAAGCAGCTCATACAGTCTAAGAGCAGGAAAGAGACAGGCTGCAACGGTGAGCAGTATCTTCATAATATTGTTTATTAAAATAAATGATCAACAAACGTATCTGTCTCGACAGCCTTTACAAGTGAAGGAATTATCTACACACAATCTGAATTCCCAATTAGAAAAATACTACAAACTATTAAATACTATTCATGAAAATACCTAAATCACAGACAAATCCAAATGCCCAACACAAGCGAGCTGCGCTCCAGACCAGATCAGCTAGATGACGTATAATGTCTCTGACACCGCCTGTAGTCCCAATTAGCAACTTGATAGCAACCGTCTTTTTAAAGAAGCAAAACCCACTTAAAAATTCAAGAGTGTGCTGTAACTGATGCGTTTTATGTCGTAGAACAAAACGTAAAAGTATCTTGAGTTTGTGTTAGCTACGAACCTTATTTAAGCCCCATTGAAAAACCCCATTGACTTTGGGACGAGGGAACCGGAACTGCTAAAATGCTAACTCGCTTCCGGGTTTTTGCATACAAATTGACGTCATAGTTCCTCCACTCTATTATGCAAAAATAACTTTTATAAGGGGGTTAAACACAGTTGTGTGGCAGCAGTGTGTGAATATAACCAGCCTCTAATGGTAAAAAGTAATTAATTCCATTTTTTATAATCACACTCGATAAAAAACAATCTGCAAAAATTGTTGTATGTGTCATCAGAGTGGGAAAGCCCCGCCCACTTGTGACAATCTCTCCCTTGTTTTTAAATCTACAACGATGCTGACACAAAGGCATTTGTAGCTCCGCCCTCTTTTGAAAAGAGCACAATCTCACTTGAATTTAAAGCGACAGTCACCAAAATGAAGCAATTAGGATCAAAGCCTGACAGGGGCAGTTTCAGAGGGTGCTTTCACGTCTGTAGTTCGCTTCATTTGGTCCGGACCAAGGGCAATAAATGATACATTGTTGCATTTTCTGCAGTCTTTGGGTCGTTTTCACACCACACTGCTGGCTTTGGTCCGAACCAGTTGAAACGAACCAAAATACACTCATCTGACAAAATCCACATCTCTCATTGGCCAGATGTTGTTGAACATATTTCCTAAACTGCTTATTGATTGGTCAGAATTCACGTGCGGGAAAATGCCAATGAACTCCCGCAACTAAACAAAACCGGCAGACACAAAATGTTGTTTATAGTCTGGAGGGACGACTGCGCTGACTGATTGTATGCCTGCTTTAGACAAACTTTACATTTCGAGAATGAAGCGTGGCCGCGGCTGGAAAACAGTGTTTAATGCATCGCTCGTCACTTCAGGAGGAGGCGTGAATTCATTTAGCTAAACTGCGACATGGTCATCTTGCGGAAATATTACCAACGATCCATCAGGTAATGTTTTCCCCTCTCTCTCTCTGTTGATAAAGCGCTGTCAATAAATATTTTTACCTCCATATCCCATAATGCACAGCGAAATCGGTCTATGGCAGCTGGATTAGTCCAAAAGGCGCTGTACTTTTTGCGGTTGGACCTGTTTTAGTACGGATCATAGGCTGTTTCTCAATATGCGTTCTTCAGCGGTCTTGCGTCCTCGTGTTCTCATGAAACGTCATCATCAGCTGCCTAAGTTCAGTTCCAATACTCAAGACCGCAAGTACGGAGGACGCGTGAAACTTCCCGGACGTGTTCTTGATATCGAGGACGCATTGATGCAGACTTAAGCACCGAACTTGCTCTGGAAGTCCCAGAAGTCATTGCGACTGGAGGTGGGAAGCGCTGCATTTTATCTAGATTTATTATTAAAGTTCATAGATATGACTTATTTACCTCAGGAGTTTCACTAAATGAAACGGTGAAAGTAAACATTACCATGGATATCTTAATAAAGGAATAAACACATTAAGGGTGTTTGTTTGCTGAAATTCGTATTAAAATCAGTTTTATTTATATTGTGCAACATATATTTATAATGTTTTTAAGCAAAGTATTTATTTTGAAAAGGGGAAAAACAATAAATCGTTGTATGAGTGCTGTAATGTTTAAATAATTTACCATTTAAAATGCGTGAAGGTCACGTGACCATCAGGAAGAACGCAGCATCCCATTTCTCAAAGGACGCGTTCTCTGCCCTCGCGGTCTCCTGAGTTCGTTCTTCCGAGGACACCTGGCAAGACCAGTCTCCACAAGAACGCAAGTCCATTCTCTGCGTTCGTGGAATTGAGAAACAGCCATATTCTCACCATAAACAAACCGCTCCAGGGTTGGTTTGAAAGCGTACCGAGACCACCTCTTCAAGCAGGTCTCGGTTTGCTTATTTGGTCCACTTTTATTTGTGTGGTATTTTGAGCTGAAACTCCACAGTTTTTGACCAGTTTTATCAGGTGTTATTATAACAAATAAAAATTTATTTTTACCATTAGAGGTTGGTTATATTTACAGATTGTTGCCACACAACTGTGTTTAAATGTTTTATAAAAGTGATTTTAGCATAAAAGATTCCCTTTAAAACTAGCTAAACCATCTGCAAGTAGGTTAAGCAAAATAAATTTGCTTCAACGCAAAAACAATATTAATCTACCTGCCACTAAAGAAGTAAAACAATAGTTATGTAACTGAACAGACTACAGTCAGTTTAAATGGCATGGCTTTTTTCTTTATCTGATGTACAAGGAGTGAACATCATTATATCAAAACTCAATTTTTGATTAGTGATATACATTTCTAATAACTTAATTTAGACAACTTATTTTTCTTATTGTTTATTTTTGATGAATAGCCATGTTTATTAGAAAAATGAGAAACTAAGCACTTAAATGCCCTTACAGCTCTGTCAAGAAATTTGCAGTAAGCAACCATAACCAGCACACCTATCTATACAAAGAAAAAGAAAAACATTCCCAGAGATATAAAATGATGAAAGTCTGTATATATATATTTTTAAGATAACTGTCCAGGGACCCTCATAATATTTTTATGGGGCCCACAAATCAATGCAACAATTCTATTTACTCCTAAAAAAAAACTTTTCTTGCTTCATTAAAAAATATTAATATCCATTCACATGGTTTAGATTAAACATGTTGAGTTATTGCACAGTTGTATGGGTGTTTGACACAAATTCATAAAGCACTGCTGTTTTGAACTGTAACTCTCATTGCAAAAATCTAACTTAAATCTCAAGAGACTGCTTCATGATGATTATTACAATCTGTTTTTAAATGAACCCTTTGAGTTAGTGATTCAACGATAAATACAGTACAATACAAGCATAAATACAGTCACTTTCTTCTTTTCCAAATAAATCAAATGTTTGAAGAATCCTTTGAATTAATGATTCAATAGCTCATTAGGACGGGGATTTGCTGCCACCTACAAGTGCTTTTAGTGTCAGATTTAAACATTTAAGACACTAGCACAAAAACACACCCCACAAAATTATGTTAATTTAAATTGATGGGGAAAAAAATCCAAAATCACACCCATGTGCTCTAATGTTGAGCAACGCTTGATGTTGAATAAGCTATAATTGGAAAAGTTGCATGTAATGTATTTAGACCACTTTAAAAGGTGATTATCTCATTATTTAGATTTTTATGCACTCCCAGATTCTACATCTTCTAATAGTTTTACCTCTTCCAAATATTGTTCTATCATAACGTCCCATACATCAATGGAAAGCTTATTAGTTCAGCTTTCAGACAATGTATACATCTCAATTTCAGAAAATGTACACTTATGACAGTCTAAACTGTAAAGTGTGATCACTATACATAAGCTTGATCATGTGCATGTGTGCATGAATGCATGTTACAGCCTGAACCTGGAGACTTGAGTCTCACAAACTCTGAGTCTGACTGCGACGCCGCTACCTTGACCTCTCAGAAACAGCAAACGACACCCAGATATACTGACAGAAGAGACAGAAGTATGAGGTATGGAAATTTACACAATCAGTTCAATTCGATTTGAAGTTCTTTGGTAAATGTATAGCTTCACATGTCAATATGCGTGGTTTCAAATGTCTTTTAATTTCTCATTGTGCATGTATTGTGCTTAGGGTTTACATTACTAACTATTTTAGCTTATGAAGACGATTTTAATTGAGTTTGGCTTATGCTCCAGTTTTATTGGTCATTGGTTGTTTTCTTTTAAAAATATTCATGTCTGTCTCTTTGTCCCTGTTTATTTTTCAGTGCAGCCAGAGAGCACTTCATAGACGACATTCATCCCTTGAAACTCATTACAGCCACTGAGAAAGAGGCAGATATCCACAAGTACACTCCAGGTAAAGTGTAAAAGTCATGACAACTTACGTTTCAATATGCAGTTGAAATGACTTGTAAAGTTTTATCTAAATTTAAATAGTTTTATCTCGATTAATGTTTTTTTTGTTATCTTTGGAGGCCAAAATCGAACTTGAAATAGTATTTCGATTAATTGCACAGTCCTACATCACGTGCAAACTGTACATGCATAGCAGATCATTTCAGCCGTTCATGTAATATAACACACTGCCAGGTCACACGTGAGCCTTAATTTATTTTTTGCCAAACTAATAATTAGAGTATACTTTGAAAGGCGATGCATTTTACTTTACATGCACATTAAAGTACGGATAAAAACTTAAGTATAGTGCATTAGGCGTAGTTTACTTTTAATGCAGTTTTATAGAAGTCAACATTGGAAGTGGCGCAAAAGTGTTTTTCAAAATTGTCCCAAGACTAATCTCGGTGTTCAATAGTTTTCATCTGTAAAAAATGCTGGGTTCAACACAATCGAAAGAATTGTCAAAAAAAAAAAACTAAAGAATTCAGTTTCAGCTCATTTTAAGCAAGTAGTTTGAACAAACAGCAAATGTAATTTTTTACAATAGTGATTAGTGTTGTCACCTGACTATAATTCAATACCAATAGGTACTGTAATTTAAAATATGTCCATTTCTATGGAACAAAATCAATGCCAAAAGTATTGAATTAAAAAGCTTGTTGAAGAGCACAAACTGAAAAAAATAATACTCTGAATTAACAAGATAGATCAAATAAAGAATTGCCAGATTTAACCTTAAATCATACCTGAACACTCTGTCTAACAGTTACAAGTTTTGTGTGATGCTCTATTACAATCTCTCTGGTTTTGAAACTAATATCTTTGTTCTTAATTGTCCTTAATCCTGGCAATTATCTATTTTGTATTATTATATTATTTTCTCTCCTGCTTCTCTTACGTTTATATTCTTTAGCAGTTAATTTAATACTTCACGTCTATGGAAAAAAGAGTTAATAAAGATAGAGAATGTGTAACATCATATTCATCAAAAGACGGTTTATGTGCATGTAACTCCACTGCTCCGAGCAGGGCACGAGCCGGCGATACTGGCATGGGAGAAAAATGCTCTGAGGAGGCTAAAGATTGCAGAACAAAGTCTGTCACTGGATCAGAGGAGTGAGGTTTATGCGATCACCAGCTGGCTTCCGTTACTTAAGAGGAAATACAGATGACCAAAACATAATTTACCTATTTCATTCATACTCATTTGACTATTTATAATGTCCAAGGCATTAATATTAATATTATATACTTTTGTGCCTTTATTAGCTTTTTCCTCACCTATTTACTGGGTTAAAAATCTTAAATTATTCCCCACCTGCTGGTGAAAGCTAGAGCTGCTGGCGATCTTCAATCTGCAATCTATTGCTTTTCCTGCAGTTCCCAGATGTAATGTCACATTTTAACAGTCCAATTGAGCCACTAATTTATGAAGTTCTGAATTTAAAGGGTTTTCAATATTTTGTAAGTGAAACCTGTAAATTGAATATGAATAATTTAATTTACAAGTATGTAAACGTGTTAGAAATATTTTCTTTCAAGTCATTGTACATTCTTTTACAGGAAAACATTTTTTTTTTTGTTTTACATTTATTGGTTTTGTTTTATTTTACATTAAAACGTAATAACAAAATAAAGTAGTTAATTTGTTTTTAAATTTTTTAAATAAAAAATAACACTACAAAAAGTACTGATAAGAGAACCGTTAAAGTACCAAACCGATTAGTGGTATCGATAAAAGTATTAATACCGTTAAGGGTACTTTCACATTAGCACTTTTGGTCCGCACCCAGATTCGTTTAACGTCATAGTACAGTACGTTTAGCTAGTGTGAACGTGTCTTCTGAACTCGGGTGCGCACCCGTGAACCGTACCCGAGTCCACCTGAAAGAGGTAGTCTGGGGTACGGTTCATGCAAACTCTGGTTGGGTTCAGTTCTGATGTGAATGCAATCGTACCAAATCACGGAAGTGAACCGCCAACTGTACAACAAACTATCATTTTTATAACGTTCGTTCATGTTTATGTGCGTCACGTTTCGAACCTTAGTGACTCGCGCGGGACTGAGCCAGTGCAAACACAGTGATACACAGTGATGTCTGCTAGCAACGGCCATAAACAAAACAGCAGCTCGATGATGCAAGCGTACCGGGGTTCAGAAGGAAAAAAGACAGAATGAACACAAACCAACCGCGGAGGTGGCAAGGGGAGACAATCGAACTTGGGTAAGGTTCAGGCTAATGAACCAAGTGTGAAAGCACCCTGAAACCTTAACAATACCCTTGCCTAGTGACAACACTGATAGTGATGGCTTTATTATATAATTCTGTCAAGCTTTTCTTGTTTTTCCAGATTCGACTGTTGGACACAACGGCTTCAGCGGTGAGAGACGCAAATATAAAAAGCACAGCAAAGACCCAATAATGCCTAAGTGTGAGGATACAACAGAATCAAAAACTAAACCATCACAGCAATCATCGTGCAACGACATCATCGTCATAGAGAGCCACTCCATCAATCACATCTCAACTCTTACTGTGTTTAAAGGACATCCGGGAAACAGCCAAACACACAAACCTCACAAAAAGAGCAGTTCTGACCGAAAAAAGCTTGCAGTGTCTACTAATGAGTGTTTTCTGTCAAATAACAGAAGATGCGAGTTAGTGCCGGTGTATGTGCATGACCCAAAACCTCAAGCATCCATCCCTCCGGTGGAAAATCAACAAGCAGAGGAGGGAACCAATCGAACGCTTGATAAGCCAGTGGGAGGAGACATTGAGCAGAGTCACAAAACAGCACTGGACAAGCCTCATATTTTACAGGCTAATGAAATAAAGGACGTTCAGCCAATCACACAGTCTGACAATCAACAGACCGACCAATCCAAGCCAGAGCTGTGCATTTATGAGGAAATTCAATTCAGCCCTCCAAGCTCAGGAGATGCTGACGGGAATCAGGAAATTCAAACTAACGGAGATGAAAAACGGCGATCAAACCACACCGTAAATGAGTCTGGATCATCTCACGCCGAAGTGAAAGAGTACAGCACAAATGAGAAAAGCCAAACAGGAAGTGATGTCAGTGAGAAAGGGAAGGAGAAGATATCAGTCATGAAAAGCGCAGTGATAAATCATCATGTTCAGGATTGTAGGCCACGGATAACTGTGGTCAGCACAAGCTTGTAGACGACAGAGAGACTGCGGGAAGTTTGAGGGAAAAAAAAGAGACGATAATAAAAACAAAAGAAGAGAGTACAAAGTAAAAAAAAAAAATATATATATATATATATATATATATATATATATATATATATATATATATATATATATATTTTTTTTTTTTTTTTTTTTTTTTAATTAATAGTTTATTTTGTGACTCACATCCCTGAAAGCATGTTTTGTTTAAAAGATGTCTAATGCTGTGTTCACACCTGACGCGGAACACGCGGATAAATCTCGCTATTCGCGTGTAAATTTCCGCGTGAACATTTGAGCTTACTCGCATCATTCGCGCGTCAAATTTACTTCAAAACAGATGTGGATTCTGCCTTCTGTCTGCCCGGTGACTCTAGCTTCATTGCTAAATGGCTAACATGGATTTTATTTATGAAGACTGAAAAACAGCGTGGATACGTTTAGGGTCGTGTCTGAGCCCACTACATCCTTTCAGAGGTGAATCCAGCTCTGTAAGCTCATAAACTCTTCCAGAAATTGAACCTCCATGACGGAGAGCAAGCCACAAGAGCAATCTCCTGATTGGTTAATGCGGCGCGAATGTCCGCTGAAGTACAGATTTTCTAACTCGAGTGATTCACGTGAAATGCGCGTTAAGCACGTCAAACGCGCAAAACGCTCAATTTGCTGCGCGCCATTCGTGCAATCGCGCCATTTGCGCCGCGCCATTCGCGCGTATCGTGCCACAGGATGTTTATTCGCGCGTTTGCATTGACTTAACATGTAAATCACTTGCGCTTGACGCACGTTCTGCATCTGGTGTGAACGCAGCATAACAGACGTCATAATAGACGTCTAAATGAAGGCATATTTGCTGAAACATATTTGGTGTGACAGTGAAAATCTAATAGACGTATAAGCAGGGGTGAAGCCCGACATTATAAAGACACAGGGCTTAGCCCACATGTAGTTGGTCTTTAACCCCCACTACACCCCTGACTTACCCTTTAAAGGTTCACGAAACCCTCGAGTTCTTTTTTTGAGATTTAAACAGATGTGTGTGTGTTGAGCATCAGTTAGGGAAATGTTAGCACCTGTCAGCTTTAATTGTGGGGAAACTGGATAATTTTGAGCTTTTGTCAGCTAATTTCATCTTCTGGGTTTAAAATGATTTTCGGGGCGGATCAAAATCGGCGACGTAGCGCAGAACTGCAAGTGCAAAGATGACGCGTGGGTTTCTCATTATTATTCATAGCGGAGTTTTCTTATCCTATTAGAAGGGCCGGCTTCTTAATTATTCATGACTGCACCTGGTTTCCGAAGGCAAGTCAGACCTGCCAGTGCCAAGCTGTGAGATCCTACATTGATGGGTGAAACCGCGTCCACGGACCCACAGCAAACAGTATTTAGCCGTTCATGAAGGGTCGTATGTGTTTGTTTCCATGATCCACAGGGTTTGTTGCATGTTTTTCCTTCCGATGCTGTCAGGACCGATACAGCAAAGCTGTGTGTGTGCAGCAAGCCTTTGTGTTGGGAAAGCAGTACGGGAGTTAGAGAATGGCGCACAATGTCTTTTATCAGGAGTTCGTTCACATTTAAACACATCGCTGTGCTACCGTGTTCGCCTAAATCCTCTAGATTACCAACAGGGCTAATGGTTAAAACAAGGCAAGAGACCTGCTGCACTGAATCTGCATTCAGACCCGGGGATTGAGGGAGACGTCCTCATTTATAGTGTTTATATGAACACGATTATCTTTATAATGATATAAATTGTGGTTGTGTATACATGAAATTACGAATAACAAATGAAGCAGGGCATTAAATTGCTGTTTTATTTGCTTGCATTTTAACTTGGTAAACTATAAAATCATGGAACTGACAACAGCGGTTCGCTCTCTTCCTTCTCCCCTGCTCTGCTGGCCACGCCCACTCCTGCCCTTTGCTCGCGGAGCATGATGCATTTTTTGAAAAACTTCTGAGGTAGACCTGAACCGAAAGTGTGGGGCGTCATCACCCTTAAAAAAGAGGCTGTTCATTTAAGGCATCATATATTAGAATACAGATGTTCTGCAAAATATTAGACGCATGGTTAAAAAACAGGTGATTTTATTCCAGATAAAAGTATTTATTATAGTCAGCCTCCACTTTCACATAAATAAATCAGTCAAAACTCAGCCTGTGCACATAGTATCTCGTCAAATCGCACGGAGCTAGTAAATCTGAGGTAAATGAAATTAACCAAAACAACATAGTCTAACTTAAGTGTATCCTGTTTGATTAAGGATGAATTATTAATTACGTGATTAGGGATAGAAAAAGAACAAACATATAGTTTAGCTGAGATCGAGTCACAAAGGTGCTTATTAAATACTGTGGTCATATTTGTCCTTTTGCAATGTTGAGAAGAATGCAAGCACGCTAAATTTATAGACAATCTTTAAATGCACACAAACTCTTAATAAAATACAAAAATAAAGAAAACCTACATCAGTGCCACGCATTAATCAGTATTAGTTTTAGATTTGTGTGACCAGTGATAGTCTAATATAGTAAATGTATTTTATTAGCTAATAACTGTTGTTGTGGCAAACAGGGCCTTTTCCTGGAGCAAATTTTAATAAACACTTACATTTAAAGACAAAATTTGAGTCTTTAAATTGTCCATGTGCACTTCCTTTAGGAACATAATATTGTGGGAATTTTTAGTCCCAGAAATTTTTTTTTTAATTTTCGGCTTGACAAAAGATTGATATCTATTAAACTTTGTTGTTAATTGCAGTGTTTTGTGATGCAGCTTTTGTTGTTATTTTAATAAATGATCTCATGTTTTGATTGCTTTATTTTATTGAGGTAAGGTTGGTTTTATATTCACACATTCTGACTTTCTCCTTATTAATATAATTTTAGAGAAGTTTAGCTAATTACACACAGTGAAATAATATTAGTAGCCGATGACTATCAAAGTACATCGTATTGCACAGTCAAATAGTGCTAATGTTGATTAGAAGTTATGTTTACATGTGAATATTCAAAGTACCATGGTAAGCAATGTGGGAAGCGAATGAGCAAATATAAACCAACCAACTTTACCTCAATATTCACTTTATATATGTAATGGTAAACCAGCACTAAGCTGACAGGTATATTTTTAACTATGTTTGCAATATTTGTGATACATAATTTGCATTGGAAATCTTATGTTTGGGTAGAAACAGGTGACCAAACTGTATATCTGTCATCATTTAACGTTACTCACCATATTGTTGCTCCAAAACGAAATGTCCTGCTTTCTCTGTGAATATGTTTAGCAGAACAGAGCCCTTGTTTATGTATGTCATGCTCCAAAACTAAATAAAGTATGTTTGCGCGCTGGTCAAATCTTCAGACACCATGTGTGAGCCTAAACATACGATAGTAAATATATTCAATTCGACTCTTCTATTATAGGAGTTCAAATGACTCATGACTGTTTGGTTCATTTTGGTAGTTTGAATCTTTTTAATGGTTACGGAAATGATTCATTCGTATGTGTTTTTCTTGATATGACTCTTTCTACAGTTTACAGTTACATGGCTGTGGTAGTAGTGATTTACAATAGTAGGCCTAGCCTAGTAACGTTAGTTCAGTTGGTTCGTAAATGATTGGCTATATTTGGCTTCATTCAGGTTCAGAATCAAACAAACAAACGACTCGTCAATAAAGGGGCGTGTTCGTTTAGTTGCTCCAACCAATGAGATTGTCTTTTACAACTCACACTCAAATGCTATTGGTTCGCTCTATAGTCAGTCTTTATTGTTGGCATGAAAAACACAAGTTTCTCAATATGCGTTCTTCAGCGGTCTTGCGTCCTCGTGTTCTCGTGAAATGTCATCATCAGCTGCCTAAGTTCAGTTCCAATACTCAAGAAACTTCCCGGATGTGTTATTGATATCGAGGACGCATTTATGCAGACTTGAGCACCGAACTTGCTCTGGAAGTCCCAGAAGTCATTGCGACTGAAGGTGGGAAGCATTTAATCTAGATTTATTATTAAAGTTCATAGATATGACTTATTTACCTCAGGAGTTTCCCTAAATGAAACGGTGACAGTAAACATTACCATGGACATCTTAAGGAATAAACACATTAAGAGTGTTTGTTTGCTGAAATTCGTATTAAAATATGTTTTATTTTGTTGTGCAACATATATTTATAATGTTTTTATGCAAAGTATATATTTTGAAAAGGGGAAAAACAATAAATCGTTGTATGAGTGCTGTAATGTTTAAATAATTTACCATTTAAAACACGTGAAGGTCACATGACCATCAGGAAGAACGCAGCATCTCAATTCTCAAAGGACGCGTTCTCTGCCCTCGCGGTCTCCTGAGTTCGTTCTTCCGAGGACACCTGGCAAGACCGGTCTCCACAAGAACGCAAGTCCGTTCTCTGCGTTCTTGGAATTGAGAAACAGCAAGAAGACCGTTTCCAGATATTTACATATGTCTATGGAGCATTTCAAGCAAACTATATTTATTTGTAAAAAGGTTTGACTTAAAATGTGGTAAACCTCAAGTAAACAACTTTTTAAGTAGTCTTTTTCCATAAATAAATAAATGAATATACATATATGTCAGTTGCCATTTCTGTGTGAATTTTACATGTTGTCCCCACATTCGCGTGTGTTTCCCCCACAGTCAAAAGAAGACATGTGGTAAAGGTATAAGCTAAAATTGTGCTGGGTGCCAGCTGGAAGGGCATCCGCTGCGTAAAACATATGCTGGATAAGATGGTGGTTCATCCTGCTGTGGTGACCCCTGATTAATAAAGAGACTAAGCCGAAAAGAAAATTCTTGAATGAATGAATATTCCCAATAAGAGTTTCATACCTATCAGAATGGTAGATTTATATGTTTTGCTAATTATACAGGATATATATATATATATATATATATATATATATAGATAGATAGATAGATAGATAGATAGATATTTGTGTGTTTACGTGTTATAGTCATTATTGTTTACATGTTGAACTAATTTTTTTTTTTTTAATTTATAGGACATGACAAACCTTTTGCAGGGGGCTTGTTTGTTTATTTGTTTCAACTATGACGCAAGACAAACATTTAAAGTAAACATACGTATAAACTTAATATGTATAGACTTAAAATGAGAGAAAAAGATTTTAAACAGAAGTGTTTCAGACCATTTAAGGGAAGATTTTTTATATAGGCTAATTATATATTTGCGTATTTGTGTGTGTGTGTGTGTGTATGTGTGTGTGTGTCATATTATGGTTAACATGTTGGCCTACTTTAGCGCTTTTCAAGTAAATTTTTTCAAATATTTATGGCACATGACAAACCTTTTCCAGAATGAGTAAGTGAAACCGAGAGTTAAACTTACAAATTTGCATTAGTGATTGAGTTCCTCTGAGAATGAAGCAGATGCTGGTTCCTCCTGAATCTGCAGGTGTTTTCATGCTCCACTGACTGAAGATTATTTATACAGTATGAGCTAAAACCCTGATCTAATAAAAGACACGAAACCAACATGACAAAAAAGACAGACTGTTACAGCTTTATTTATTGACTGAATTACAATAAAATGATGACAGAATAATAAACTGCACACATTTAATCTGGTGTGAAAAACAGAAAGCAGAGCAGAGCACACAGAGAGACTGAAAGACAGACAGTGTGTGTGCTGAATGCAGTAAATGTGAGTAGCAGGAGTGTGTGTGTGCTGCAGATCTACTCTGAACACTGCTGTCTCCTCACAGTGTCTCCTGCAGTGAGCGCAGGCTGGCCGCTCCGTGTGGCCTCACAGCTCACTGAGGCGCTCTCCATCCACTGCTGCTCAGAGAGAGTCAGGCTGCTGCTCCAGCTGTACAGACCGTCCTTCTCCAGGAGCCCAGCACTGCTGCTCTCCTGACCCCCGCTGCTGCTGCTCCCGTCAGGCTTGAGGACCTTCCAGACCAGCCTCCAGTCTGACGGGAAGCCCTTGTTGGCCACACACAGCAGTGTAGCCGTCCGCTTGGAGGAGATCTCTGCACTGGAGGGCGGCAGGACGCTCACTTGAGGAGGAGAGACGGCTGAGGAGAGAAGAGCAGACAAACACAGCCGTGACCAGGAGACACTCACTCACTCATTACTCACTCAAAACAAGCATTACTCACTGAACAATGATTAATAACAGGTTCAGAATAAAGTTCACTCTGTATATTAATATATATTAAATTTAAAAATAAATATTATTATGGTTAAAAACACTGAACAGAGCTCAGTAAAGTGTCACGTTCAGTCTAAACATGCTGCAAAAAAAGCTTTTCTTATTTACATTTTTGTCTTGTTTCTAGTGCAAATATCTACAAATTCTTAAATTAAGAAGCATTTTCTTGACAAGCCGAACATATTGTTTTGTTTTAAGAAATAATAACCCAAAATGAAGTGAGTTTTTCCTTAAATCAAGTTAAATAATCTGCCAATGGGGTAAGCTAAATATTCTTGTTTTTCCTTTTGACATAAGATTATTTAGCTTGATTTAAGGAAAAACTCACTTCATTTTGGCTTATTATTTTTTAAAACAAGACAATATGTTTTGCTTGTCTAGAAAATTATTCTTGATTTAAGAATTTGTAGATATCTGGACTGGAAACAATAAAAATAATCTAAGTAAGAAAAGCATTTTTTAAAGTGCAGACATTAAGAGCATCTTCAGCGTCTTCAAGACACTCAACAGTCACAAGATAAAGTTTTACTCCATTTACACAATCATATGCATAATTACTGTGAGAAGAGAACATGTTCAGAATAAATATGCTGATTAATAAACAAAATAAAGTAAAAAAAAAAAAAAACAATTTGGTTTTAAATAACAACAAAACCTCAGTCCAGAATAACTTTCAGAAACACACGTTTGAATTTAACATCTCTAGAACTTTCAGCGTTCGCAATATCCAGCTTAACTGAACCAAAAACTCTTAAAGTGCATTTGTTGACTGAATAAAGACAGAGCACATTGAGTATTTTCAGGATATTTTCAGAAACACAACTCACGCAGAGTCTGATCAGTAAAGCACTGAGAGTTACACTGAAGAGACGATCATGATTCTGTGTCATTTTCAGGATCATCTTCACTGTTACTCACTTTGCTTAAAAGCGTCTGTCAGATACGATTATAAACACTTATCCACTATCATTTTACACTTCATATCTACAAGTAATAAACTTTATCTCATGAAGTTTCTGACCAAGACAGTTCATTAAGTCCTTTAAACAAAAGTAAGCAATAACAAATTCAATTGTGCTTTTAAAATCAACAACAAAATCTAAATTACAAGTTTGTTTTAACTTTTGAAGTAGAGTAGTGGCAAAATAGCAGCCTATAATTATGTCATTTACAGTTTTTACAGACACATTTCTCAAAACTTACTGTAGGTCACTTTAGCAAAACTCTTTACACAATTCTCCTAATCGACTTTCAGCTCGGCAAAGCAGTTCATTTCACATTCAAGATGCACCACAACTACCAAAACACTTTATTCAGGCCTCAAATAAACTCATACTTTAAGAACACTAGCAAAGGTTGACAGCCGACAAACACACTTTGCCACCCACAAAACACTGAGATAAAAAGACATTAACATTAACATTACAGTGTTTTCTTGTGTAAAACAAGCACACATCTCTGTTTATAACTGCAATATATGTTACTGGTATGAACATGATGCAGAATTCCTCAATATTTTATTTTGTTTATTTATTTATTTATTTACACTAAGTAATTCCAAAATACATGAATTTGTCTACACATATCCACTGACACAGAGACAATAGTAATGCTAATCTGGCTGGTTAAACTGCACTTTTAGATGTTTCAATAAAATATTGCTGTTGAATTCTGCTGTCTTATTCAGTTTTGCATTGTGTTGTTGTTTTGAACAGAAGTTTAACAGTTTTGAAAACAGTATGTAACACAGATTATTGGCAGTTGTTGTGTCTGAGTGAGAAAAGAATTGATGAAATTTGAGAGATGTAGTCTTTAATGCATTTGGTGCCAAAACAATGAGAACTGATCCTCAGTTTAGCCCACAGAGACTTCTGTTGTTTGCAAATGTGACCTAAATATTGAGAAATGTTTTTAGCGTCTGTAAAAACACTGTAATGTACTTTCAACCATTTATTAACTAAATAAAACTAATAAAAATAGCAATAAAAGATTTTTAATTAATTTAAAAAAGATCCTGGAAGAATGAAAATCATCTGTACGGTGTCGACTGACACACACTCACTGTCTACTAACTGCACTAAAATAATATAAAACAATATGATCAGGTGTAAATACGCATTAATGCTATACATTTCTAGAAGTTATTTAAAAGTCAGCTGTTTTAATATTAATAATAATATGAAGATCTGAAGCTTTACTTACTGCCAACATCCAGTTTGGTGCCGCTGCCGAAAGTGTACCACAGTGATACAAACTAATAGAGCGGCTGAACAAAAACCTCTGAACGCTTCACTGACTGAACTGAGGCTCACAACACACACATCTTTACACACACACGTTCACACAGCACATTAATCTTCTTCATTTCATGCTTAATTTATTTCTCGTTATTAGGGATGTAACGGTATCAGAATTTCACGGTACGGTAATACCTCGGTATGAATGTCACGGTACGGTATTTATTGAATCATTTACAGGAAAAAACAAAACTTATGAAAATACTCCAAAAAAGTGCCAAAAGTGTCAATGTTATTAAAACATGCATCACTAATATATCAAAGAGGGAGAATATATGTAATGATGTTGAACTGAAGTCCAAACCCAAACTCAGTTCATTCAGAAACGACCCGTGATGAACATCCACACACTCCTGGTATTAAAAAACCTCTAAGGTAATATGATTTTAAACATTAATAGTTTAATACATTACATTTATTAATGTTGATTTTGCTGATTTCTGCCCCAACTGTGTTACCATGTTCAGTATACAGTAAAGTGTGTTACCATATTCAGTATACAGTAATATGTTACTGTGTTTGATGTACAGTAACCATTGACACTTTGATTTAGTGGAGCTCAGAGATATTACAACAGTTCAGAAGCAGCTTATTAGCAAAGCTGCAGCACAAAACCACAACCAACACAACTGCTGACCTGATGTAGATGAGTGTGTGTGTGTGTGTGTGTGTTTGCATATTGAGTGCTGTGAGTGTTTATAGTGCTGTGAGTTAAACACTTCATCACTGACGCAAACAACAATTTTCATCATCATGACCTTCATCATGATCTTCATCTGGACTCTCACAGTGTTTGCTCGAGGTTTGTCCAGCGCTGCTTTCATATTCATTCATTCTTCAAGTGGATTGTCGATATATTTAGAGCTGATTTTCTTCTTGTTGTGTTTCAGAGTGTGGAGGACAGATCAGCGTCACTCAGAGTCCCTCAATGACAGCAGAACCAGACCAAACCGTCACAATCACCTGCAGAACCAGTAGAGATGTGTACAGATATGATGATGGAGATGATGCTTTTTTCTGGTATTTACAGAAACTTGGAGAAGCTCCTAAACTTCTGGTTCGTTATGCAAAAAGTCTGGAATCAGAAACTCCGTCTAGATTCAGTGGCAGAGGATCTAACAGTGATTTCACTCTGAGCATCAATGGAGTCCAGACTGAAGATGCTGGACATTATTACTGTCAGAGTTTCCACTGCAGAACAGATTCGAACAATAACTGTGTGGGTGATGTTGTGTTGACACAGTGATAAAGAGTGATACAAAAACCTCCGTCAGTCAGTCAGAGTCACAGAGACTGAACTGATCCTGGAGCAGCTCAAACACTGAACACAAATTAAACACTGAACTCAATCTGACTTTAATATATAGTTTTAACTTCATCTGCATTTTTAACAGATAATTTTAAAATATATAAAAATATTTAATAAAATAAAAAAAAATTCAATTAAGTAATTGTTTACAATATTTGTTATCATCTTTACTGAATATTATTTAATAATTCATATTTTTAATCACATTTATAAAGTGCATGATGATGTATTTTCTCTAATTATAGTGTAAAGACCAAAAAGATGTTGCTTGAATTGTTTAATCATCATAATAAATCATCTGTTAAGATCATCTAATTTAGCTTTAATTACTGAGGCTAAAACCCCACTGATGATGATGATGACAGATGTATTGTATACTGTCTGTCTTCAGCATCACTGAGTCTGTTCAGTCTGACGGTGAATCGATTGACTGTCTTCCTCAAGAGCTGCTGATGATCAAATAAACACACGACGCCTCAAACAGCACTGCAGTCTCCAGCAGACCAGAGTAAAACATTCAGAAAGCTGCAGCTCATGACACCTCCACTACTGCTGGAGTAAAACACCATTACTGTGTGGAAACTCCTGCTGTTTCTAAATGAATAAATAAATGTTGTTTTATTGGAATCTTTTGTCATTAAGAGTATCAGGAAATTGTAGTTTTTCATTTGTATTTGAGACATTGAGGAAACTGAATTCATTTAATAATGTAAATATTTTAATCCTTCATGTCACAAGAAACAATCTAAAGTTTATCATTTGTTTATCTTGGAAACTTTTGAGAAGCACTTAAATATTTCCATGAATGCATTTAAAAAATACTAAATCAGTTCATAAATCATAATCACCATGAATCTCACAGATCAAATAATTCTGAAAATAGTAAAAACCTTTGAAGAGGGAATTGAATCAGATCCATCTATTATTTATCTAAATCTATCTACAATTAATTGTTTAAGAAACTTTGTGAGTTTTATAAAATGTTCAAATGATCTTGAAAAGAGTCTGATGAGCTGATGAGCAGAAGTAAAGCGAATCTGTTCCAGTTCAGAGAGTTTAACCAATCAAACAGTGTTCAGAGTCTCTGCAGCTCAGAATAGAGCAGATCAAACCACATTTACTGCTCTCAACTACAAACATCACAACCATCGACACACTGAATATATCTCTGAATATATCCCTGAATATATCTCTCTCTGAATATATAATCACTCCATTACACTGATTTAGTGGAGCTTAGAGATATTACAACAGTTCAGAATCAGCTTATTAGTAAAGCTGCTGAACAAAACCACAACCAACGCATCTGCTGTCCTGATGTAGATGATCATGTGTGTGTGTGTGTGTGTGTGTGTGTGTGTGTTTGCATATTGCTGATCAGCTTCAGAGTGTTTATAGTGCTGTGAGTTGAACACTTCATCACTCAGAGCTTTTCTGCATTCAGACTGAAACTAAACCAGAAGAAGAAGATGAAGATCATCAGCGTCTGTTTCTGGACACTCGCTCTTTCTGTTCAAGGTTCATTTACACTGTTATTGACTCTAAATGAGGTTTAAATGCAGCTGTTTGACAGTAAAGGTGTTTTTGTTACGGACACTTCAACTATATTAAGTGTTGATGAATATGAGCTGAAATAATGTTCTTCTCAAATGTCCTTCACAGAAATGTCAGGACAGCTTTCAGTGACTCAAACTCTTTCAGCAGCAGCTCCAGCAGGAGAAACTGTGACTATAAACTGTCAGACTAGCAGAGGAATTGGAGATCGAACACAGGGATGTGGCTCTTGTCTCTCCTGGTATCTGCAGAAACCTGGAGAAGCTCCTAAACTCCTCATTTCCTATATAAGATCACTGCAGTCAGGAACTCCAGCCAGATTCAGTGGCAGTGGAGAATATTATGGCACTGATTTCACTTTGACCATCAGTGGAGTCCAGACTGAAGATTCTGGACATTATTACTGTATGGGTGTACACTTGATCAACAGTAAATATGTGTTGACACAGTGATAAAGAGTGATACAAAAACCTCCGTCAGTCATTCAGAGTCACAGAGACTGAACACAAACATCCTGAACCAAATACAGAAGTTGAGTTGAGCGTGTCCAGAGATTTCACACAGACTCCTAACACAAGAAACACCAGTAGATTAATAAATTATTAAGATAGTTTATTTAGAGTATTCTTCAAAATAAATACAATAGTAATTCTGCACTGTTGAGAAGCTCCCAATAACCGTTTGAGTGATTCACTGAATCATTCACTCATTTGACTCTTCAGAATCATTGATTCATTGTGTTGTTCAGAGTCATGCAGCAGAATATTCTCCTGCTTATTAAAAATATTAAAATGATTGAGTAAACAGACAGCATGATTGATTAAAATGCAAATTATTTAAAACATCTACAACATCTTGCTCATTAAAGTGGTTTATTGAATCAGTCTAAAACTTTTCATCCTGTTGTTCCTCTTATAATAAATAAAAATAAACTTGTTCATGTGACATTGATATTATAATGAAACAGCACATTAAACTAATTCACACCACAATCTCCATCAGTGTTTGCATGTGGAGTTTTACATGAGTGCCACACGCTTCAGTGCTCTGCATGTGTTTATAACTCTGACAAACAGAAAACTTGATCAACAACTGTTTTCACTACAACTGAACCTACAAGAACAACAATGACCTTCAGCAGCATATTGATCTGGACACTGGCAGCATTATGTGGAGGTGTGTGTCCCTCAAGATTATGTGTGTTATTGACTTGTGTTTCTGTGTTGTGATCTTATATATGATTATACAAATGATTTCTAATGTTTCTCCTCTGGCAGAATGTATTGGTCAGGTGACAGTGACTCAAACTCCCTCAGTGCTGCTCTCTGAACCTGGACGATCTCTCACTGTCCACTGCAGATTTAGCAGTAATCCAGACTGCTGTTATCACGTTAGCTGGTACTTACAGAAACCTGGAGAAGCTCCTAAACTCCTGATTTATTATACAGATGTCCTCCAGCCAGGAACTGCATCTAGATTCAGTGGCAGTGGATCTAACAGTGATTTCACTCTGAGCATCAGTGGAGTCCAGACTGAAGATGCTGGACATTATTACTGTCAGAGCTACCACTACATCAACAGTAAATATGTGTTCACACAGTGATAAAGAGTGATACAAAAACCTCCGTCAGTCAGTCAGAGTCACCGAGACTGAACTGATCCTGGAGCAGCTCAAACACTGAACACTACTGACACACAGAGGACAAACACACACACTACACACAGATCAACACACTGAGTTCTGACTTAAATCAGCTCTAATAGACTGTGATCTGTAATGAGTTCAACTCTGAATTAGTAAATTAAAAACTGGAAAAATATCAAAGCAAACATTTATTCAAAGCATTATAAAATAAAACATTAAATGAATTTACCAAAAAATATACACATATAAAGATATAAAGCAAATGTAAGTGTAAGTACAGCATTTCAGTGTCAGTATCAGCACTAAGACGCTAAACTTCAATTAATGTTTATTTGCTTTACACATGAAAACATCCAGAATAAATCATTACCATAGACACTGACTGAAACAATTAATTCATTATGTTCTTCATGTATTAAATAACCCAAATCTCTCTATCATATTCTGATTCAGTGTGTGAGAGATGTTGATAAGTGCAGCGCATGTTTCTGTTCCTCCTGAATCTGCAGGTGTTTTCATGCTCCACTGACTGAAGATTATTGATCAAATATGAAGCAGAAACTAAACTGACACAGAAACACACACTGTTACTGTCCTGAAATAAAGTCCACACACGAGACTCAAAGACAGACTGTTACAGCTTTATTTATTGACTAAATTACAGTAAAACGATGACAGAATAATAAACTGCACACATTTAATCTGGTGTGAAAGACAGAAAGCAGAGCAGAGCACACAGAGAGACTGAAAGACAGCCAGTGTGTGTGCTGAATGCAGTAAATGTGAGTAGCAGGAGTGTGTGTGTGCTGCAGATCTACTCTGAACACTGCTGTCTCCTCACAGTGTCTCCTGCAGTAAGCGCAGGCTGGCCGCTCCGTGTGGCCTCACAGCTCACTGAGGCGCTCTCCATCCACTGCTGCTCAGTGAGAGTCAGGCTGCTGCTCCAGCTGTACAGACCGTCCTTCTCCAGGAGCCCAGCACTGCTGCTCTCCTGACCCCCGCTGCTGCTGCTCCCGTCAGGCTTGAGGACCTTCCAGACCAGCCTCCAGTCTGACGGGAAGCCCTTGTTGGCCACACACAGCAGTGTAGCCGTCCGCTTGGAGGAGATCTCTGCACTGGAGGGCTGCAGGACGCTCACTTGAGGAGGAGAGACGGCTGAGGAGAGAAGAGCAGACAAACACAGCCTTGACCAGGAGACACTCACTCACTCATTACTCACTCAAAACAAGCATTACTCACTGAACAATGATTAATAACAGGTTCAGAATAAAGTTCACTCTGTATATTAATATATATTAAATTTAAAATCAATATTATTATGGCTAAAAACACTGAACAGAGCTCAGTAAAGTGTCACATTCAGTCTAAACATGCTGCAAAAAATGCTTTTCTTATTTACATTTTTGTCTTGTTTCTAGTGCAAATATCTACAAATTCTTAAATTAAGAAGCATTTTCTTGACAAGCCGAACATATTGTTTTGTTTTAAGAAATAATAACCCAAAATGAAGGGAGTTTTTCCTTAAATCAAGTTAAATAATCTGCCAATGGGGTAAGCTAAATATTCTTGTTTTTCCTTTTGACATAAGATTATTTAGCTTGATTTAAGGAAAAACTCACTTCATTTTGGCTTATTATTTTTTAAAACAAGACAATATGTTTTGCTTGTCTAGAAAATTATTCTTGATTTAAGAATTTGTAGATATCTGGACTAGAAACAATAAAAATAATCTAAGTAAGAAAAGCATTTTTTAAAGTGCAGACATTAAGAGCATCTTCAGCGTCTTCAAAACACTCAGCAGTCACTGGATAAAGTTTTACTCCATTTACACAATCATATGCATAATTACTGTGAGAAGAGAACATGTTCAGAATAAATATGCTGATTAATGAACAAAATAAAGTAAAAAAAAAAAAAAACAATTTGGTTTTAAATAATATCAAAACCTCAGTCCAGAATAACTTTCAGAAACACACGTGTGAATTTAACATCTCTAGAACTTTCAGCGTTCGCAATATCCAGTTTGACCAAACCAAAAACTCTCAAAGTACATTTGTTAACTGAGTAAAGACAGAGCGCATTGAGTATTTTCAGGATATTTTCAGGAAAAACTACTCACGCAGAGTCTGATCAGCAAAGCACTGAGAGTTACACTGAAGAGACGATCATGATTCTGTGTCATTTTCAGGATCATCTTCACTGTAACTTACTTTGCTTAAAAGCGTCTGGCAGATACGATTATAAACACTTAATCATTATCATTTTACACTTCATATCTACAAGTAATAAACTTTATCTCATGAAGTTTCTGACAAAGACAGTTCATTAAGTCCTTTAAACAAAAGTAAGCAATAACAAATTCAATTGTGCTTTTAAAATCAACAACAAAATCTAAATTACAAGTTTGTTTTAACTTTTGAAGTAGAGTAGTGGCAAAATAGCAGCCTATAATTATGTCATTTACAGTTTTTACAGACACATTTCTCAAAACTTACTGTAGGTCACTTTAGCAAAACTCTTCACACAATTCTCCTAATCGACTTTCAGCTCGGCAAAGCAGTTCATTTCACATTCAAGATGCACCACAACTACCAAAACACTTTATTCAGGCCTCAAATAAACTCATACTTCCAGAACACTAGCAAAGGTTGACAGCCGACAAACACACTTTGTCACTCACAAAACACTGAGATAAAAAGACACTAACATTAGCATTACAGTGTTTTCTTGTGTAAAACAAGCACACATCACTGTTTATAACTGCAATATATGTTACTGGTATGAACATGATGCAGAATTCCTTAATATTTTATGTCATTTATTTATTTATTTTTTTACACTAAGTAATTCCAAAATACAAGAATTTGTCTACACTTTTTCCTGACACAGAGACAATAGTAATGCTAATCTGGCTGGTTAAACTGCACTTTTAGATGTTTCAATAAAATATTGCTGTTGAATTCTGCTGTCTTATTCAGTTTTGCATTGTGTTGTTGTTTTGAACAGAAGTTTAACAGTTTTGAAAACAGTATGTAACACAGATTATTGGCAGTTGTTGTGTCTGAGTGAGAAAAGAATTGATGAAATTTGAGAGATGTAGTCTTTAATGCATTTGGTGCCAAAACAATGAGAATGATCCTCAGTTTAGCCCACAGAGACTTCTGTTGTTTGCAAATGTGACCTAAATATTGAGAAATGTTTTTAGCGTCTGTAAAAACACTGTAATGTACTTTCAACCATTTATTAACTAAATAAAACTAATAAAAATAGCAATAAAAGATTTTTAATTAATTTAAAAAAGATCCTGGAACAATGAAAATCATCTGTACGGTGTCGACTGACACACACTCACTGTCTACTAACTGCACTAAAATAATATAAAACTATATGATCAGGTGTAAATACGCATTAATGCTATACATTTCTAGAAGTTATTTAAAAGTCAGCTGTTTTATTATTAAAAGTAATATGAAGATCTGAAGCTTTACTTACTGCCAACATCCAGTTTGGTGCCGCTGCCGAAAGTCCACCACAGTGATACAAACTAATAGAGCGGCTGAACAAAAACCTCTGAACGCTTCACTGACTGAACTGAGGCTCACAACACACACATCTTTACACACACACACGTTCACACAGCACATTAATCTTCTTCATTTCATGCTTAATTTATTGCTCGTTATTAAAACATGCTTCACTAATATATCAAAGAGGGAGAATATATGTAATGATGTTGAACTGAAGTCCAAACCCAAACTCAGTTCATTCAGAAACGACATGTGATGAACATCCACACACTCCTGATATTAAAAACCTCTAGGGTAATATGATTTTAAACATTAATAGTTTAATACATTACATTTATTAATGTTGATATTGCTGATTTCTGCCCCAACTGTGTTACCATGTTTAGTATACAGTAATATGTTACTGTGTTTGGTGTACAGTAACCATTGACACTTTGATTTAGTGGAGCTTAGAGATATTACAACAGTTCAGAAGCAGCTTATTAGCAAAGCTGCAGCACAAAACCACAACCAACGCAACTGCTGACCTGATGTAGATGAGTGTGTGTGTGTGTGTGTGTGTGTGTGTGTGTGTGTGTTTGCATGCATATTGAGTGCTGTGAGTGTTTATAGTGCTGTGAGTTGAACACTTCATCACTGACACACACAACAATCTTCATCATCATGACCTTCATCATCATCTTCATCGGGACTCTCACAGTGTTTGCTCGAGGTTTGTCCAGCGCTGCTTTCATATTCATTCATTTCTTCAAGTGGATTGTCGATATATTTAGAGCTGATTTTCTTCTTGTTGTGTTTCAGAGTGTGGAGGACAGATCAGCGTCACTCAGAGTCCCTCAATGACAGCAGAACCAGACAAACCTGTCACCATCACCTGCAGAACCAGTAGAGATGTGCAGAGATGGAGTGATGGAGATGAAGGTTTAGCCTGGTATTTGCAGAAACCTGGAGAAGCTCCTAAACTCCTGATTCGTTATGTGAAAAAGCTTCTGTCAGGAACTGCATCTAGATTCAGTGGCAGTGGATCTAACAGTGATTTCACTCTGAGCATCAGTGGAGTCCAGACTGAAGATGCTGGACATTATTACTGTCAGAGTTTACACTGCAGAACAGATTCGAACAATAACTGTGTGGGTGATGTTGTGTTCACACAGTGATGAAAAGTGGAACAAAAACCTCCGTCAGTCAGTCAGTGTCACAGAGACTGAACTGATCCTGGAGCAACTCAAACACTGAATACAAATTAAACACTGAACTCAATCTGACTTTAATATATAGTTTTAACTTCATCTGCATTTTTTAACAGATAATTTTAAAATATAAAAAAATATTTATTAAAATTAAAAAATTCAATTAAGTAATTGTTTACAATATTTGTTATCATCTTTACTGAATATTATTTAATAATTCATATTTTTAATCATGTTTATAAAGTGCATGATGATGTATTTTTTCTAATTATAGTGTAAAGACCATAAAGATGTTGCTTGAATTGTTTAATCATCGTCACAAATCATCTGTTAAGATCATCTAATTTAGCTTTAATTACTGAGGCTAAAACCCCACTGATGATGATGATGACAGATGTATTGTATATTGTCTGTCTTCAGCATCACTGAATCTGTTCAGTCTGACGGTGAATCGATTGACAGTTTTCCTCAAGAGCTGCTGATGATCAAATAAACACACGATGCCTCAAACAGCACTGCAGTCTCCAGCAGACCAGAGTAAAACATTCAGAAAGCTGCAGCTCATGACACCTCCACTACTGCTGGAGTAAAACACCATTACTGTGTGGAAACTCCTGCTGTTTCTAAATGAATAAATAAATGTTGTTTTATTGGAATCTTTTGTCATTAAGAGTATCAGGAAATTGTAGTTTTTCATTTGTATTTGAGACATTGAGGAAACTGAATTCATTTAATAATGTAAATATTTTAATCCTTCATGTCACAAGAAACAATCTAAAGTTTATCATTTGTTTACCTTGGAAACTTTTGAGAAGCACTTAAATATTTCCATGAACGCATTTAAAAAATACTAAATCAGTTCATAAATCATAATCACCATAAATCTCATACATCAAATAATTCTGAAAATAGTAAAAACCTTTGAAGAGGGAATTGAATCAGATCCATCTATTGTTTATCTAAATCTATCTACAATTAATTGTTTAAGAAACTTTGTGAGTCTTATAAAATGTTCAGATGATCTTGAAAAGAGTCTGATGAGCTGCTGAGCAGAAGTGAAAGTGAATCTGTTCCAGTTCAGAGCATCAAACCAATCAAACAGTGTTCAGAGTCTCTGAAGCTCAGAATAGAGCAGATCAAACCACATTTACTGCTCTCAACTATTACAAACATCACAACCATCGACACACTGAATATATCTCTGAATATATCTCTGAATATATCTCTGAATATATCTCTCTCTGAATATATAATCACTCCATTACACTGATTTAGTGGAGCTCAGAGATATTACAACAGTTCAGAATCAGCTTATTAGCAAAGCTGCTGAACAAAACCACAACCAACGCATCTGCTGTCCTGATGTAGATGATCATGTGTGTGTGTGTGTGTGTGTGTGTGTGTGTGTGTGTGTGTGTTTGCATATTGCTGATCAGCTTCAGGGTGTTTATAGTGCTGTGAGTTGAACACTTCATCACTCAGAGCTTTTCTGCATTCAGACTGAAAATAAACCAGAAGAAGAAGATGAAGATCATCAGCGTCTGTTTCTGGACACTCGCTCTTTCTGTTCAAGGTTCATTTACTCTGTTATTGACTCTAAATGAGGATTAAATGCAGCTGTTTGACAGCTGTTTTTGTTATGGACACTTCAACTATATTAAGTGTTGATTAATATGAGCTGAAATAATGTTCTTCTCAAATGTTCTTCACAGAAATGTCAGGACAGCTTTCAGTGACTCAAACTCCTTCAGCAGCAGCTCCAGCAGGACAAACTGTGACTATAAACTGTCAGACTAGCAGAGGAATTGGAGATCGAACACAGGGATGTGGCTCTTGTCTCTTCTGGTATCTGCAGAAACCTGGAGAAGCTCCTAAACTCCTCATTTACTATATAAGATCACTGCAGTCAGGAACTCCAGCCAGATTCAGTGGCAGTGGAGCAGATTATGGCACTGATTTCACTCTGACCATCAGTGGAGTCCAGACTGAAGATTCTGGACATTATTACTGTATGGGTGTACACTTGATCAACAGTAAATATGTGTTGACACAGTGATAAAGAGTGATACAAAAACCTCCATCAGTCAGTCAGAGTCACAGAGACTGAACACAAACATCCTGAACCAAATACAGAAGTTGAGTTGAGCGTGTCCAGAGATTTCACACAGACTCCTAACACAAAAAAAAAACAGTAGATTAATAAATTATTAAGATAGTTTATTTAGAGTATTCTTCAAAATAAATACAATAGTAATTCTGCACTGTTGAGAAGCTCCCAATAACCGTTTGAGTGATTCACTGAATCATTCACTTCTTTGACTCTTCAGAATCATTGATTCATTGTGTTGTTCAGAGTCATTCAGCAGAATATTCTCCTGCTTATTAAAAATACTATAATGATTGAGTAAACAGACAGCATGATTGATTGAAATGCAAATTATTCAAAACATCTACAACATCTTGCTCATTAAAGTGGTTTATTAAATCAGTCTAAAACGTTTCATCCTGTTGTTCCTCTTATAATAAATAAAAATGAACTTGCTCATGTGACATTGATATTATAATGAAACAGCACATTAAACTAATTCACACCACAATCTCCATCAGTGTTTGCATGTGGAGTTTTACATGAGCGCCACACGCTTCAGTGCTCTGCATGTGTTTATAACTCTGACAAACAGAAAACTTGATCAACAACTGTTTTCACTACAACTGAACCTACAAGAACAACAATGACCTTCAGCAGCATATTGATCTGGACACTGGCAGCATTATGTGGAGGTGTGTGTCCCTCAAGATTATGTGTGTTATTGACTTGTGTTTCTGTGTTGTGATCTTATATATGATTATACAAATGATTTCTAATGTTTCTCCTCTGGCAGAATGTATTGGTCAGGTGACAGTGACTCAAACTCCCTCAGTGCTGCTCTCTGAACCTGGACGATCTCTCACTGTCCACTGCAGATTCAGCAGTGATCCAGAGTGCTGTTATAGTGGAGATTCTCTTGTTAGCTGGTACTTACAGAGACCTGGAGAAGCTCCTAAACTTTTGATTAGTTATACAAGCAGACTTGTGTCAGGAACTGCATCTAGATTCAGTGGCAGTGGATCTAACAGTGATTTCACTCTGAGCATCAGTGGAGTCCAGACTGAAGATGCTGGACATTATTACTGTCAGAGTTACCACTACATCAACAGTAAATATGTGTTCACACAGTGATAAAGAGTGATACAAAAACCTCCGTCAGTCAGTCAGAGTCACAGAGACTGAACTGATCCTGGAGCAGCTCAAACACTGAACACTCTACTGACACACAGAGGACAAACACACACACTACACACAGATCAACACATTTCTGACAGTTCAAATTAGCTCTCAAATCAGCTCTAATAGACTGTCATTTGTAATGAGTTTGAACTCTGAATTATTAAAATGTCTAGTTAATGAACACCTGGCGGGAAAAAAACTGAATAAAGGGAAAACAAAATTAAATTCAGTGCTTTATAAAATAAATAATATTGTTTATATGAACACATGATGATAATAATAAGCATTTCAGTTCATTATCAGCACTAAGATGCTGAACGGAATTAAATGTGCATTTGATTTACTCATGAAAAGTCACGAAAGGGCGTCACGGTGGTGCAGTAATCGCTTCACAGTAAGAAGGTCACTGGTTCGAGCCCCGGTTAGGCCAGTAGGCTTTTCTGTGTAGAGTTTGCATGTTCTCCCCGTGTTGGCGTGGGTTTCCTCCGGGTGATCCGGTTTCCCCTACAGTCCAAACACATGCAGTACAGGTGAATTGAATAAGATAAATTGAGCGTAGTGTATGTGTGTGAATGCAAGAGTGTATAAAACGTGTGTTGGATATATTGCTGGTTCATTCCGCTGTGGAGACCCCAGATTAATAAAGGGACTAAGCCGAAATAAAATAAATGAATGTTGTTCATAAATTAAATAACCTAAAACATGATCTTATGCTTCTCTAAAAGTGTATCTGTGAGCTTCATAACTCATAACTTCATAATAAGATACATCAATTAAAATCATATGCATGTGGGCAGTTTTATGTTTGAGGGCTCAATTTCAATCACATTCAGACAGAAATCAGTTGCCAACAGCACATTTACTGAATATTCAGACGGAGTGTATTTTACAGCTAATAATGACTATAAAAATACACAGAAAACATCCTAAAATCCTCAGATCTTTACTGAACTTGTGTTCGTCTCAGTGTAATGAGAAATGATCACTGTTAGTTCACTGAAGGATGATTTGCTCCACAGAGAGTCACTTTGCATCAGCTCATGCTTCAGCGCTCCGAGAGTTTATAGCGTTCAGACTCAAACACTTTATAACACACTGCTGTTTACCGCGGTACAAACCCAGCAAACACCATGAATCTGTTCAGCGGCTTCATCTGGATTCTCACAGCTTTTATTCCAGGTAACAGAAGTGAAATCTGCTCATTCTGGAGGCTTTAATGTTGCTTTATTTGCTGAAACTCATGAATGTTGTTGATCTGCAGCGTCCAGAGGAATCACTGTGACTCAGCCTGAACTTCTGACTGTTCCTGAAGGACAAAACGCCAGGATAGAGTGTAAAACTGATCCTGGAATAGATGACTGGGGTTTAGCTTGGTATCAGCAGAAACATGGAGAAGCTCCTAAACTCATCATTACTGGAGTAAATGATCTCCATGATAGAAGTTTCAGTCGATTTAGTGGGAATGGAAGATCTGGAGGAAAAGATTTCACTCTGAGCATCAGTGCAGTCCAGACTAAAGATGCTGGACATTATTACTGTCAGAGTAGACACAGCATCAACAGTAAATATGTGTTCACACAGTGATAAAGAGTGATACAAAAACCTCCGTCAGTCAGTCAGAGTCACAGAGACTGAACTGATCCTGGAGCAGCTCACAGGAGGATGTGGAACTACAGTCACTCAAGCATCAGAAATAAAATCATCCAGATGAATCTGTCGCTCTTCATCATCACAGAGAACAAAAGTCAAAGCATTAGAGGACAGAAACAAACCAAAAGTCCACCAGTTTACCAGAGTAGAGTCTCTATCAGTCTCAGAGTCTCTGTAGTCTCTATTTAAACACAACACAATACACTGTAAACGGCTCCTGTTGTCAATATAAAGCCCCAGAGACTCTCTAAAACACTACAAGTGTAAAATACCAACTATATCACATCCAACCAAACACACACTGATATTCTGAATACACCAACATGCACATCTCAGATCTTCAGGATTTCCTGTTCAACAAACCCCAACATGAACAACTGTGGACTCCATCAGTGTTTGCATGTGGAGTTTTACATGAGCGCACACGCTTCAGTGCTCTGCATGTGTTTATAACTCTGACACACAGAAAACTTGATCAACAACTGTTTTCACTACAACTGAACCTACAAGAACAACAATGACCTTCAGCAGCATATTGATCTGGACACTGGCAGCATTATGTGGAGGTGTGTGTCCCTCAAGATTATGTGTGTTACTGACTTGTGTTTCTGTGTTGTGATCTTATATATGATTATACAAATGATTTCTAATGTTTCTCCTCTGGCAGAATGTATTGGTCAGGTGACAGTGACTCAAACTCCCTCAGTGCTGCTCTCTGAACCTGGACGATCTCTCACTGTCCACTGCAGATTTAGCAGTGATCCAAGATGCTGTTGCAATAGTAATCAGTGTGTTAACTGGTACGTACAGAAACCTGGAGAAGCTCCTAAACTCCTGATTTATGGAATAAACACTCGTCAGTCAGGAATTGCATCTAGATTCAGTGGCAGTGGATCTGTTTTTGATTTCACTCTGAGCATCAGTGGAGTCCAGACTGAAGATGCTGGATATTATTACTGTCAGGGTTATGACTACATCAGCAGTAACCATGAGTTCACACAGTGATAAAGAGTGATACAAAAACCTCCGTCAGTCAGTCAGAGTCACAGAGACTGAACTGATCCTGGAGCAGCTCAAACCCTGAACACTACTGACACACAGAGGACACACACACACATAAACTACACACAGATCAACACACTGAGACACACAGAAACAGCTTGTAGAAATCCAGATGGTTGTGTTTGTGAGGAGACCTGCTGAGATCTGCTGTGGCTTTATTTACCAAACATCTGCTTCTAACTGGATTTGCAATTTAAACCTACAATAAAAGTTAAGAACTTGTTTGTATTTTATTATCTTTTATCGTAATACTGTCAAAATCATTCTGCATTAATCTGCTATTTATTGTTATTTACTAAATTCTATGCAGAACTAACAAATAATAATAATAATAATAATAATAATAAATAATAATAAAATCTGCAGATTCTGTCAGGCCAATACGACAAATAAGCTAAACTGTGATCTGTCGTAAATTCAACACTGATTAATGTAAATGCATAAACACAAATAT
This sequence comes from Danio rerio, assembly GCF_052040795.2. NCBI lineage: Eukaryota > Metazoa > Chordata > Actinopteri > Cypriniformes > Danionidae > Danio > Danio rerio. The sequence goes on from NC_141044.1 coordinate 41,061,202, forward strand.
ATTCAGAGCATGTTAAAATGAATCAAACTCTATTTAGGATACGTGAGTTCAGTGTCACCGAGATCTGTTGACAAGACTGAATGATTTAAAGGTGGTCTCTGTTTTTCCCTTTACTGTTATCAGACACTGAGTTTTGGATTTTCAGTATCCGCATTGAGATAATGAGTGTTTAACATGTCAGGATGAATTTAAGCAAACTTTGGTTTAATAATCAACATCTTTACAAGTGAACAGATTAATGTTGATTCAGTTTAAGTGTAATGAATCATTTTGCGAGTCAAATGAGTCAGTTCAAGAGTCACTGAATGTTCTGAGTAAAAGTTTGACCATCTGCTAATGTCAAGTGTAAGAGTTCCTTATTAGAAACATTATTTTCAGGGAATCTGTATTGATCTGGATTTAGAGAGATTCACATTTTATTTATTAAGCTGTGAGACGCGTTATGTGAATCTTTAACAATCTCATTTGCTGTTGGGTTGATTTGTGGGTCAGCATATATATAATTATTTCACTTTATCAGTTTATTTTTTGAATACTTTATTTTTTTCATTTATTTTATTTATATTTTTCTTTATTTTCTGGTTGAATAACCCTGAAAGCTTATTTAAAACCTTTTTTGTCAATTTTATATATATTTTTTTATATTATTAGACTTTTATTAAGTCTACAGTGGTACATACTGCTTTCATTTTCAGGGAAATTACCTCTATACTTCTATACTACTTATATATTACTTCTGTTGGGAAACCAGAGCTCCTATAGTCTTATTTCAGTGTAGCTGGCTGGATTAAATTTGCTTTACTGATGCTATTTTCCAAAATAAATCATTACTCTACTGTAGACACTGATTGAAATTTACGTTGTTCATGAACTCAATAACCTAACTCTCTGTATCATATCATACTTCTCTACAGTGTCTCAGTGATCTTGGTAAGTAGACTGCATAATTAACAGAGACGAATAGATTGTGTGTGTGTGTGTGTGTGTGTGTGTGTGTGTGTGTGTGTGTGTGTGTGTGTGTGTGTGTGTGTGTGTGTGTGTGTGTATGTGTGTGTGTGTGTGTGTGTGTGTGTGAGTGTGTGTGTTTGCATATTGAGGGCTGTGAGTGTTTATAGTGCTGTGAGTTGAACACTTCATCACTGACACACACAACAATCTTCATCATCATGACCTTCATCATCATCTTCATCTACACTCTATCATACAGTTTCACACTGCAAGGTGAACAGGTTATGTATATAATATACCTGCAGTGTCATTTTAAAAAGCTTAAAATGGAATATTAATTAATTATCTTTGTAATACTGATTTGTTTCTCAGGATGTGCAGCTCAGATCACAGTGACTCAAAGTCCAGTGGAAACAGTTAAACCTGGAGAAAATGTTCAGATGAGCTGCAAACTCAGTAGTAGTAAGACAGACTGCAACCCACCCTGTGTGTCCTGGTACTTACAGAAACCTGGAAAAGCTCCTAAACTCCTGATTTATTACACAAACAGGCGTCAGTCAGGAACTGCATCTAGATTCAGTGGCAGTGGATCTAATCTTGATTTCACTCTGAGCATCAGTGGAGTCCAGACTGAAGATGCTGGACATTATTACTGTATGAGTTTCAATTATGGTCCAGTGTTGACACAGTGATAAAGAGTGATACAAAAACCTCCGTCAGTCAGTCAGAGTCACAGAGACTGAACTGATCCTGGAGCAGCTCAAACACTGAACACTACTGACACACAGAGGACAAACACACACACTACACACAGATCAACACACTGAGTTCTGACTTAAATCAGCTCTAATAAACTGTGATCTGTAATGAGTTCAACTCTGAATTAGTAAATTAAAAACTGGAAAAATATCAAAGCAAACATTTATTCAAAGCATTATCAAATAAAACATTAAATTAATTTACCAAAAAATATACACACATAAAGATATAAAGCAAATGTAAGTGTAAGTACAGCATTTCAGTGTCAGTATCAGCACTAAGACGCTGAACTTCATTAAATGTTTATTTGCTTTACACGTGAAAACATCCAGAATAAATCATTACCATAGACACTTACTGAAACAATTAATTCATTATGTTCTTCATGTATTAAATAACCCAAATCTCTCTATCATATTCTGATTCAGTGTGTGAGAGATGTTGATAAGTGCAGCGCATGTTTCTGTTCCTCCTGAATCTGCAGCTGTTTTCATGCTCCACTGACTGAAGATTATTGATCAAATATGAAGCAGAAACTAAACTGACACAGAAACACACACTGTTACTGTCCTGAAATAAAGACAACACACGAGACTCAAAGACAGACACTTACAGCTTTATTTATTGACTAAATTACAGTAAAACGATGACAGAATAATAAACTGCACACATTTAATCTGGTGTGAAAGACAGAAAGCAGAGCAGAGCACACAGAGAGACTGAAAGACAGACAGTGTGTGTGCTGAATGCAGTAAATGTGAGTAGCAGGAGTGTGTGTGTGCTGCAGATCTACTCTGAACACTGCTGTCTCGTCACAGTGTCTCCTGCAGTGAGCGCAGGCTGGCCGCTCCGTGTGGCCTCACAGCTCACTGAGACGCTCTCCATCCACTGCTGCTCAGTGAGAGTCAGGCTGCTGCTCCAGCTGTACAGACCGTCCTTCTCCAGGAGCCCAGCACTGCTGCTCTCCTGACCCCCGCTGCTGCTGCTCCCGTCAGGCTTGAGGACCTTCCAGACCAGCCTCCAGTCTGACGGGAAGCCCTTGTTGGCCACACACAGCAGTGTAGCCGTCCGCTTGGAGGAGATCTCTGCACTGGAGGGCGGCAGGACGCTCACTTGAGGAGGAGAGACGGCTGAGGAGAGAAGAGCAGACAAACACAGCCGTGACCAGGAGACACTCACTCACTCATTACTCACTCAAAACAAGCATTACTCACTGAACAATGACTAATAACAGGTTCAGAATAAAGTTCACTCTGTATATTAATATATATTAAATTTAAAATCAATATTATTATGGCTAAAAACACTGAACAGAGCTCAGTAAAGTGTCACATTCAGTCTAAACATGCTGCAAAAAATGCTTTTCTTATTTACATTTTTGTCTTGTTTCTAGTGCAAATATCTACAAATTCTTAAATCAAGAAGCATTTTCTTGACAAGCTGAACATATTGTTTTGTTTTAAGAAATAATAAGCCAAAATGAAGTGAGTTTTTCCTTAAATCAAGCTAAATAATCTGCCAACGGGGTAAGCTAAATATTCTTGTTTTTCCTTTTGACATAAGATTATTTAGCTTGATTTAAGGGAAAACTCACTTCATTTTGGCTTATTATTTTTTAAAACAAGACAATATGTTTTGCTTGTCTAGAAAATTATTCTTGATTTAAGAATTTGTAGATATCTGGACTAGAAACAATAAAAATAATCTAAGTAAGAAAAGCATTTTTTAAAGTGCAGACATTAAGAGCATCTTCAGCGTCTTCAAAACACTCAACAGTCACAAGATAAAGTTTTACTCCATTTACACAATCATATGCATAATTACTGTGAGAAGAGAACATGTTCAGAATAAATATGCTGATTAATGAACAAAATAAAGTAAAAAAAAAAAAACAAAACAATTTGGTTTTAAATAATGACAAAACCTCAGTCCAGAATAACTTTCAGAAACACAAACATGTCAATTTAACATCTCTAGAACTTTCAGCGTTCGCAATATCCAGTTTGACTAAACAAAAAACTCTCAAAGTGCATTTGTTAACTGAGTAAAGACAGAGCGCATTGAGTATTTTCAGGATATTTTCAGGAAAAACTACTCACGCAGAGTCTGATCAGCAAAGCACTGAGAGTTACACTGAAGAGACGATCATGATTCTGTGTCATTTTCAGGATCATCTTCACTGTAACTCACTTTGCTTAAAAACATCTGTCAGATACGATTATAAACACTTATCCACTATCATTTTACACTTCATGTCTACAAGTAATAAACTTTATCTCATGAAGTTTCTGACCAAGACAGTTCATTAAGTCCTTTAAACAAAAGTAAGCAATAACACATTGAATTGTGCTTTTGAAATCAACAACAAAATCTAAATTACAAGTTTGTTTTAACTTTTGAAGTAGAGTAGTGGCAAAATAGCAGCCTATAATTATGTCATTTACAGTTTTTACAGACACATTTCTCAAAACTTACTGTTGGTCACTTTAGCAAAACTCTTCACACAATTCTCCTAATCGACTTTCAGCTTGGCAAAGCAGTTCATTTCACATTCAAGATGCACCACAACTACCAAAACACTTTATTCAGGCCTCAAATAAACTCATACTTCCAGAACACTAGCAAAGGTTGACAGCCGACAAACACACGTTGTCACTCACAGAACACTGAGATAAAAAGACACTAACATTAGCATTACAGTGTTTTCTGGTGTAAAACAAGCACACATCTCTGTTTATAACTGCAATATATGTTACTGGTATGAACATGATGCAGAATTCCTCAATATTTTATGTCATTTATTTATTTTTTTTTTACACTAAGTAATTCCAAAATACAAGAATTTGTCTACACATATCCACTGACACAGAGACAATAGTAATGCTAATCTGGCTGGTTAAACTGCACTTTTAGATGTTTCAATAAAATATTGCTGTTGAATTCTGCTGTCTTATTCAGTTTTGCATTATGTTGTTGTTTTAAACAGAAGTTTAACAGTTTTGAAAACAGTATGTAACACAGATTATTGGCAGTTGTTGTGTCTGAATGAGAAAAGAATTGATGAAATTTGAGAGATGTAGTCTTTAATGCATTTGGTGCCAAAACAATGAGAATGATCCTCAGTTTAGCCCACAGAGACTTCTGTTGTTTGCAAATGTGACCTAAATATTGAGAAATGTTTTTAGCGTCTGTAAAAACACTGTAATGTACTTTCAACCATTTATTAACTAAATAAAACTTATAAAAATAGCAATAAAAGATTTTTAATTAATTTAAGAAAGATCCTGGAAGAATGAAAATCATCTGTACGGTGTCGACTGACACACACTCACTGTCTACTAACTGCACTAAAATAATATAAAACTATATGATCAGGTGAAATACGCATTAATTCAATACATTTTTAGAAGTTATTTAAAAGTCAGCTGTTTTATTATTAATAATAATATGAAGATCTGAAGCTTTACTTACTGCCAACATCCAGTTTGGTGCCGCTGCCGAAAGTGTACCACAGTGATACAAACTAATAGAGCGGCTGAACAAAAACCTCTGAACGCTTCACTGACTGAACTGAGGCTCACAACACACACATCTTTACACACACACACGTTCACACAGCACATTAATCTTCTTCATTTCATGCTTAATTTATTGCTCGTTATTAAAACATGCATCACTAATATATCAAAGAGGGAGAATATATGTAATTGAATATATGTAAATGATATTGAACTGAAGTCCAAACCCAAACTCAGTTCATTCAGAAACGACCCGTGATGAACATCCACACACTCCTGATATTAAAAAACCTCTAAGGTAATATGATTTTAAACATTAACAGTTTAATACATTACATTTATTAATGTTGATATTGCTGATTTCTGCCCCAACTGTGTTACCATATTCAGTATACAGTAAAGTGTGTTACCATGTTCAGTATACAGTAATATGTTACTGTGTTTGGTGTACAGTAACCATTGACACTTTGATTTAGTGGAGCTCAGAGATATTACAACAGTTCAGAAGCAGCTTATTAGCAAAGCTGCAGCACAAAACCACAACCAACGCAACTGCTGTCCTGATGTAGATGAGTGTGTGTGTGTGTGTGTGTTTGCATATTAAGTGCTGTGAGTGTTTATAGTGCTGTGAGTTGAACACTTCATCACTGACACACACAACAATCTTCATCATCATGACCTTCATCATCATCTTCATCTGGACTCTCACAGTGTTTGCTCGAGGTTTGTCCAGCGCTGCTTTCATATTCATTCATTTCTTCAAAGTGATTGTGGATATATTTAGAGCTGATTTTCTTCTTGTTGTGTTTCAGAGTGTGGAGGACAGATCAGCATCACTCAGAGTCCCTCAATGACAGCAGAACCAGACCAAACCGCCGCAATTACCTGCAAAATCAGTAGAAATGTGTATAATGGAAATTATTTAGCCTGGTATTTACAGAAACCTGGAGAAGCTCCTAAACTCCTGATTTATTACACAAGCAGCCGTCAGTCAGGAACTGCATCTAGATTCAGTGGCAGTGGATCTAACAGTGATTTCACTCTGAGCATCAGTGGAGTCCAGACTGAAGATGCTGGACATTATTACTGTCAGAGTTACCACTACATCAACAGTAAAGATGTGTTCACACAGTGATAAAGAGTGATACAAAAACCTCCGTCAGTCAGTCAGAGTCACAGAGACTGAACTGATCCTGGAGCAGCTCAAACACTGAACACAAATTAAACACTGAACTCAATCTGACTTTAATATAGATTTAGGTTAAACTTCATCTGCATTTTTTATAGATAATTTTAAAAGATATTTATTAAATTTAAAAAATTCAATTAAGTAATTGTTTACAATATTTATTATCATCTACTGAATATTATTTATTAATTCATATTTTTAACCACATTTATAAAGTGCATGATGATGTATTTTTTTCTAATAATAGTGTAAAAATCATAAAGATGTTGCTTGAATTGTTTAATCATCGTCACAAATCATCTATTAAGATCATTTAATTTAGCCTTAATTACTGAGGCCAAAACCCCACTGATGATGACAGATGTATTGTATACTGTCTGTCTTCAGCATCACTGAGTCTGTTCAGTCTGACGGTGAATCGATTGACAGTTTTCCTCAAGAGCTGCTGATGATCAAATAAACTCACGACGCCTCAAACAGCACTGCAGTCTCCAGCAGACCAGAGTAAAACATTCAGAAAGCTGCAGCTCATGACACGTCCACTACTGCTGGAGTAAAACACCATTACTGTGTGGAAACTCCTGCTGTTTCTAAATGAATAAATAAATGTTGTTTTATTGGAATCTTTTGTCATTAGGAGTATCAGGAAATTGTTGTTTTTCATTTGTATTTGAGACATTGAGGAAACTGAATTCATTTAATAATGTAAATATTTTAATCCTTCATGTCACAAGAAACAATCTAAAGTTTATCATTTGTTTACCTTGGAAACTTTTGAGAAGCACTTAAATATTTCCATGAATGCATTTAAAAAATACTAAATCAGTTCATAAATCATAATCACCATAAATCTCATAGATCAAATAATTCTGAAAATAGTAAAAACCTTTGAAGAGGGAATTGAATCAGATCCATCTATTATTTATCTAAATCTATCTACAATTAATTGTTTAAGAAACTGTGTGAGTCTTATAAAATGTTCAGATGATCTTGAAAAGAGTCTGATGAGCTGCTGAGCAGAAGTGAAAGTGAATCTGTTCCAGTTCAGAGAGTTTAACCAATCAAACAGTGTTCAGAGTCTCTGCAGCTCAGAATAGAGCAGATCAAACCACATTTACTGCTCTCAACTATTACAAACATCACAACCATCGACACACTGAATATATCTCTGAATATATCTGTGAATATATCTCTCTCTGAATATATAATCACTCCATTACACTGATTTAGTGGAGCTCAGAGATATTACAACAGTTCAGAATCAGCTTATTAGTAAAGCTGCTGAACAAAACCACAACCAACGCATCTGCTGTCCTGATGTAGATGATCATGTGTGTGTGTGTGTGTGTGTGTGAGTGTGTGTGTGTGTGTGTGTGTGTGTGTGTGTGTGTGTGTGTGTGTGTGTGTGTGTGTGTGTGTGTGTTTGCATATTGCTGATCAGCTTCAGAGTGTTTATAGTGCTGTGAGTTGAACACTTCATCACTCAGAGCTTTTCTGCATTCAGACTGAAAATAAACCAGAAGAAGAAGAAGATGAAGATCATCAGCGTCTGTTTCTGGACACTCGCTCTTTCTGTTCAAGGTTCATTTACTCTGTTATTGACTCTAAATGAGGTTTAAATGCAGATGTTTGACAGTAAAGCTGTTTTTGTTACGGACACTTCAACTATATTAAGTGTTGATTAATATGAGCTGAATTAATGTTCTTCTCAAATGTCCTTCACAGAAATGTCAGGACAGCTTTCAGTGACTCAAACTCCTTCAGCAGCAGCTCCAGCAGGACAAACTGTGACTATAAACTGTCAGACTAGCAGAGGAATTGGAGATCGGTCACAGGGATGTAGAGACTGTCTCTCCTGGTATCTGCAGAAACCTGGAGAAGCTCCTAAACTCCTCATTTATTATATTAACCGTCTCCAGTCAGGAATACCAGCCAGATTCAGTGGCAGTGGAGCAGATTATGGCAGTGATTTCACTCTGACCATCAGTGGAGTCCAGACTGAAGATGCTGGACATTATTACTGTATGAGTATGCACTGGATCAACAGTAACTGGGTGTTGACACAGTGATAAAGAGTGGTACAAAAACCTCCATCAGTCATTCAGAGTCACAGAGACTGAACACAAACATCCTGAACCAAATACAGAAGTTGAGTTGAGCGTGTCCAGAGATTTCACACAGACTCCTAACACAAGAAACACCAGTAGATTAATAAATTATTAAGATAGTTTATTTAGAGTATTCTTCAAAATAAATACAATAGTAATTCTGCACTGTTGAGAAGCTCCCAATAACCGTTTGAGTGATTCACTGAATCATTCACTCCTTTGACTCTTCAGAATCATTGATTCATTGTGTTGTTCAGAGTCATGCAGCAGAATATTCTCCTGCTTATTAAAAGTATTAAAATGATTGAGTAAACAGACAGCATGATTGATTAAAATGCAAATTATTTAAAACATCTACAACATCTTGCTCATTAAAGTGGTTTATTGAATCAGTCTAAAACTTTTCATCATGTTGTTCCTCTTATAATAAATAAAAATGAACTTGCTCATGTGACATTGATATTATAATGAAACAGCACATTAAACTAATTCACACCACAATCTCCATCAGTGTTTGCATGTGGAGTTTTACATGAGCGCCACACGCTTCAGTGCTCTGCATGTGTTTATAACTCTGACAAACAGAAAACTTGATCAACAACTGTTTTCACTACAACTGAACCTACAAGAACAACAATGACCTTCAGCAGCATATTGATCTGGACACTGGCAGCATTATGTGGAGGTGTGTGTCCCTCAAGATTATGTGTGTTATTGACTTGTGTTTCTGTGTTGTGATCTTATATATGATTATACAAATGATTTCTAATGTTTCTCCTCTGGCAGAATGTATTGGTCAGGTGACAGTGACTCAAACTCCCTCAGTGCTGCTCTCTGAACCTGGACGATCTCTCACTGTCCACTGCAGGACCAGCAGTGATCCAGTCAACTGGTGTAATAGTAAACAGTGTGTTAGCTGGTATTTACAAAAACCCGGAGAAGCTCCTAAACTCCTGATTCATTCAACAAGCAGCCTCCAGCCAGGAACTGCATCTAGATTCAGTGGCAGTGGATCTAACAGTGATTTCACTCTGAGCATCAGTGCAGTCCAGACTGAAGATGCTGGACATTATTACTGTCAGAGTTACCACAGTGGTGGTGTGTTCACACAGTGATAAAGAGTGATACAAAAACCTTCCGTCAGTCAGTCAGAGTCACAGAGACTGAACTGATCCTGGAGCAGCTCAAACACTGAACACTCTACTGACACACAGAGGACAAACACACACACTACACACAGATCAACACAGTGAGTTCTGACTTAAATCAGCTCTAATAAACTGTGATCTGTAATGAGTTCAACTCTGAATTAGTAAATTAAAAACTGGAAAAATATCAAAACAAACATTTATTCAAAGCATTATAAAATAAAACATTAAATTAATTTACAAAAACTAAAAATAAACACATATAAAGTTAATGTAAGTACAGTAGTATTTCAGTGTCAGATTCAGCACAGGACTAAGAAGCTGAACTTCATTAAATGTTTATTTGCCTTACACATGAAAACATCCAGAATAAATCATTACCATAGACACTTACTGAAACAATTAATTCATTATGTTCTTCATGTATTAAATAACCCAAATCTCTCTATCATATTCTGATTCAGTGTGTGAGAGATGTTGATAAGTGCAGCGCATGTTTCTGTTCCTCCTGATTCTGCAGGTGTTTTCATGCTCCACTGACTGAAGATTATTGATCAAATATGAAGCAGAAACTAAACTGACACAGAAACACACACTGTTACTGTCCTGAAATAAAGTCCACACACGAGACTCAAAGACAGACACTTACAGCTTTATTTATTGACTGAATTACAGTAAAACGATGACAGAATAATAAACTGCACACATTTAATCTGGTGTGAAAGACAGAAAGCAGAGCAGAGCACACAGAGAGACTGAAAGACAGACAGTGTGTGTGCTGAATGCAGTAAATGTGAGTAGCAGGAGTGTGTGTGTGCTGCAGATCTACTCTGAACACTGCTGTCTCGTCACAGTGTCTCCTGCAGTGAGCGCAGGCTGGCCGCTCCGTGTGGCCTCACAGCTCACTGAGACGCTCTCCATCCACTGCTGCTCAGTGAGAGTCAGGCTGCTGCTCCAGCTGTACAGACCGTCCTTCTCCAGGAGCCCAGCACTGCTGCTCTCCTGACCCCCGCTGCTGCTGCTCCCGTCAGGCTTGAGGACCTTCCAGACCAGCCTCCAGTCTGACGGGAAGCCCTTGTTGGCCACACACAGCAGTGTAGCCGCCCGCTTGGAGGAGATCTCTGCACTGGAGGGCGACAGGACGCTCACTTGAGGAGGAGAGACGGCTGAGGAGAGAAGAGCAGACAAACACAGCAGTGACCAGGAGACACTCACTCACTCATTACTCACTCAAAACAAGCATTACTCACTGAACAATGATTAATAACAGGTTCAGAATAAAGTTCACTCTGTATATTAATATATATTAAATTTAAAATCAATATTATTATGGTTAAAACACTGAACAGAGCTCAGTAAAGTGTCACGTTCAGTCTAAACAGACATTTAGAGCATCTTCAGCGTCTTCAAGACACTCAGCAGTCACAAGATAAAGTTTTACTCCATTTACACAATCATATTCATAATTACTGTGAGAAGAGAACATGTTCAGAGTAAATATGCTGATTAATGAACAAAATAAACTCAATAAAACTATTTGGTTTTAAATAACAACAAAACCTCAGTCCAGAATAACTTTCAGAAACACAAACATATCAATTTAACATCTTTAAAACTTTCAGCATTCGCAATATCCAGTTTGACTAAACCAAAAACTCTCAAAGTACATGTGTTAACAGAGTAAAGACAGAGCGCATTGAGTATTTTCAGGATATTTGTCGTCTGATTAAACTTTAAAAGCTGAATCTGAAAGTCAGAAACACAACTCATGCAGAGTCTGATCAGCAAAGCACTGAGAGTTACACTGAAGAGACGATCATGATTCTGTGTCATTTTCAGGATCATCTTCACTGTAACTCAATTTGCTTTAAAACATCTGTCAGATATGATTATACACACTTATCCACTATCATTTTAAGCTTCATATCTTGATAATTATGAAAAAAATAATGGATTCATGTTTAAAAACAACGAAGTTCTTTAATCTAAAGTGATCAAAAATATGAAGATTTGTGCTTGTAATTTTTTAATCAACACCAAAATTGAAATGATGTAAATTTATTTTAGTTGCTCTTAAATTTTGAAGTGCTGCTAAAATAGCAGAATTTAATGAGTCATTTAATGTAATTGCCACTATTTATTTGTAAATAAAAACTCATAAAGTAAGAAATTATTTAATTTACTTTGAAAATAAAAGATCCTGCAACAAAGAAAATCCTCTGTACAGCGTCGACTGACAAACACTCACTGTTTACTCACTGCACAGAACATAATATTACAAAACATGATCAAATGGAAAAGAGCTTTCTGTCTATAAATTACTAGAAGTTATTTAACAATCCTCTGTTGTATCATTAATAATATGTTTATTTACTTACTGCCAACATCCAGTTTGGTGTCGCTGCCGAAAGTGTACCACAGTGATACAAACTAATAGAGCGGCTGAACAAAAACCTCTGAACGCTTCACTGACTGAACTGAGGCTCACAACACACACATCTTTACACACACACACACACGTTCACACAGCACATTAATCTTCTTCATTTTATTCTTAATTTATTTCTCATTATTAAATTGAAGCATCACTTGCAGATCAACAAGGGAAAATGTGTATAAATGATGTGCAACTGAAGCCCAAACCCAAACTCTGAAACACCTGATGAACATCTACACACTCCTGAAATCAGGGAAACTCTTTGGGACAAGAATGTAGAATGAGCATGGATGGAGGAGACGTGTCCAGACCAATATCCACTGATTACTGAAATGACCCCATCAATAATTTAATCACCTCCACAATAAACTAATGCTGTCAATAATGTGAATGTAAATGTAGAGAAAGAGCCAAAACTGCACAGACATTTACCAGTCAGACTTTACTGTTCAAGACTCAATGGAGACGAGGACATAATGACCTACATTTCACAGACACGTGTAAATCACTTAAAGTCAAGTTCACTACACGTCCAGCATAATAGTCTCCATGGCTGTACAGGGGCGTAAATCCTCCCATCCCAATCTGCTGTATTAGTGATTAAAATTACGTATCTAGTTAACGTTAGCTTGTTGCTAACGCTAAAGCCGTTTCTCATGCATTGTTTAATTTGTGACGACTTGGCATAATGTTAACTTAACATTAACGACCACAATTAGCATATTGTTTAGCTGTGTATTTGCTAAATGAGCACTGTGCTACACTGAGCACACTAACCCCACTGTATTTTTGTATAATAAGTTTCTATTCTGTTTTAAGTGACTCAATTAATATGAAGTTAAAATGGTAACCTTTTTTAATTCCTTGTTTTTATTGTGATTATTTTTATGATAGTTTTGCATTCTTTATGTAAAGCACTTTGAATTACCATTGTGTATAAAATATGCTACAGTATAAATAAACTTGCATTCCAGTGTCATGCATTGCCAAATAAATAAATTAAATAAATTAAAAAAATTGACAGAGAAAATAGACATAAGATCATTTTTCAGTTCAGCTAAACGCCAAGTACAAAAAGTTGACATATTAAGGCAATTTGGCTTTAGGAATGAGTGCTTATGAAAATACTAATGCCACAATATTAATCACAGGCAAAGGAGAAAGAAATGACTGAGGAACAGGCAGAGCAGGGTTAGTCAGATGTAGTGTCAGGTAAGGGGTGTTGTGCTTTATTGAAGGGATAATGACAATTATTTTGGGATGAACAATTTTTAAAAATGTTTTCGGAGTTGTGGCTGTTTAGCAGATTTCACAGGCTCACTGATTTACAATATGATCGGTCGTTTTACCAAGTGTAATGTAAACAAGTTAGTTATTATGAGTATGGAAAATGTCTTTTCCTGCATTTATTCTGCTTCAGGAGTCAGTCTGTTGACTGTAAACAACACAACAAACAATGCAATAAATAGTTTTGAAGAAAAATTTGCTTTGTCATTAAACCTGAAAAAAACGTTGAAAATAATCATAATGACGTAGTCTCCATGCTATAATAATAATAATGATAAAAAAACATTTTTAACCGCAGGAACATATCTTTATTAGTACAATTTGGCTGTATTATTTGTGTCCCCTTGAAAAAAATGCTGGAAAGAAATTTTATATTTATTGTCCCCCCCTACTGTTAAATAAGATTTACGCTCATGTGTCTGTGCAAATATTCAACATTTATTTCAGATTTTTCGATTGCCTCCACAGTGATTATGAAGAAAAGGAGATTTAAATCAGGTCCACCAACATCAACAGTAAATCTCCACTCTTGCTTTGTGATCATGTTTGTGTTTTAATGTGAATATTTGAACAGATGAAGTGTTTTGATGCTGATCTCGCTGCTTTGTGCTCAGTGTGAGCTGGAGGTTTTGAATGTGTGTCCTGCCCCTGAGACTGGAGCTCAATATCAGTCTGACTGTGAATCAGCATCTCTGTCCTTCAGTTCTCTGAGCTTCAGTGAAGATGAAGACGCTCGCTCTGATCATCTGCTCTCTGCTGCTGCTCCTCCACGGTCAGACTCACTTTCACTGCATTTCACAGCTCAGACATTCAGGACTTCTGCTGACTTTCTTCTTGTTTTGTTTCAGAGTGTGGAGGACAGATCAGCGTCACTCAGAGTCCCTCAATGACAGCAGAACCAGACAAAACCATCACAATCACCTGCAGAACCAGCACAGATGTGTACAGATATTATGATGGAGACCAAACTTTAGCCTGGTATTTCCAGAAACCTGGAGAAGCTCCTAAACTCCTGATTTATTGGGTCAATCATCTTGAGTCAGGAATTGCATCTAGATTCAGTGGCAGTGGATCAAACAGTGATTTCACTCTGAGCATCAGTGGAGTCCAGACTGAAGATGCTGGACATTATTACTGTCAGAGTTTCCACTGCAGAACAGATTCGAACAATAAGTGTGTGGGTGATGTTGTGTTCACACAGTGATAAAGAGTGGTACAAAAACCTCCGTCAGTCAGTCAGAGTCACAGAGACTGAACTGATCCTGGAGCAGCTCAAACACTGAACACACACGATGGCCTTGACACAACACAATATGATTTTAATATAAAGTTTGTTTGAGCTTTATCAGTATTTTGAGGATAATTAGATGTTATTTTCATGTTTCCGCTGATATTCTCTCATCTCCTCTCTCAATATTTTCAATCACATATTTGTACAGTCCCTGCTGTTATTCTTCTTTATAATTATACTGTAAAGATGATCATAGAAATGATTCAGCTTGAGTAAATTATTCTTCATCATAAATCATCTGTTAAGATTATAATTAATCATAATTACTGAGGGTAAAATCCTCAACATCTAACTAATAATACACAAACTCCATCTTCAGTTTTATTTCATTAATATTACATTTATAAGCTGTAAAGTGTTGTAAAACTCTCAGTCAGTCTTGTTAAGAGTCTGATGAGCTGCTGAGCAGAAGTGAAAGTGAATCTGTTCCAGTTCAGAGAGTTAAACCAATCAAACAGTGTTCAGAGTTTCTGCAGCTCAGAATAGAGCAGATCAAACCACAAGAGCTTCATTACACATTAAAGCTGAGAGCAGCTGTGTTCACCATTACAACACATCACAGTTCAACTCTATTAGCTGAGCGCAGAGATATTACACTTCACAAGCAGATCATTAGTGTGTGTGTGTGTGTGTGTGTGTGTGTGTGTGTGTGTGTGTGTGTGTGTGTGTGTGTGTTTGCATATTGAGTGCTGTGAGTGTTTATAGTGCTGTGAGTTGAACACTTCATCACTGACACACACATTAATCTTCATCATCATGACCTTCATCATCATCTTCATCTGGACTCTTTCATACAGCTTCACACTGCAAGGTGAATAGTTTATTTTGAATATATCAGTATCATTTGAACAAACTTAAAAATTGGCTGAAAATGATTATTATTGTAGACTAACAGTGTGAATGATTTGTTTCTCAGGATGTGCAGCTCAGATCACAGTGACTCAAAGTCCAGTGGAAACAGTTAAACCTGGAGAAAATGTTCAGATGAGCTGCAAACTCAGTAGTAGTGAGACAGGCTGTTACCCACCCTGTGTGTCCTGGTACTTACAGAAACCTGGAGAAGCTCCTAAACTCCTGATTTACAGAACAAGCAGCCGTCAGTCAGGAACTGCATCTAGATTCAGTGGCAGTGGATCTAATGTTGATTTCACTCTGAGCATCAGTGGAGTCCAGACTGAAGATGCTGGACATTATTACTGTCAGAGTAGACACTGGATCAACAGTAAATATGTGTTCACACAGTGATAAAGAGTGATACAAAAACCTCCGTCAGTCAGTCAGAGTCACAGAGACTGAACTGATCCTGGAGCAGCTCAAACACTGAACACTACTGACACACAGAGGACAAACACACACACTACACACAGATCAACACACTGAGTTACAACTCAAATCAGCTATAATAGACTATTTATAATGAGTTTGAACTCTGAATTAATAAAAGGTCCAGTAAAGGAAAACCTTGTAAACTAAATACAGGGAAAACAAAAATATGCTTAGTTTGTCATAAAAATAAATCCTTATCTTTATATAAACACATGAAGACATGTAAGTAGGATTTCAGTGTCAGTTTCAGCATTAGGAAGCTGAACTGCATTACATTATTACTTGATTTACTCATGAAAACATGCAAAATAAATCATTATGTTTTCCCTGTACTAAATAACCTGAAACAGTCTTTCTGCTCCTCTACAGTGTGTGAGAGATGTTGATAAGTGCAGCGCATGTTTCTGTTCCTCCTGAATCTGCAGGTGTTTTCATGCTCCACTGACTGAAGATTATTGATCAAATATGAGCTGAAGCCCTGATCTAATGAAAGAGCCCAAACACAAATGATACAAAACACTCAGACATTCACGACACACAGAATACAGGAGAGTTCACCTAAAGACACCTTTTACTTTCCTTCTGCTGTTCAACACAAACGAAGACATTTTGAAGACATTAATAAACTTTGATCTCCACAGTAATTATTCAGTCCATACTCAACGTTACTCTTTTATTAATTATATTAAATATATTTGAAAATACACAATATCTACATGAGTGTTTCCTCCTGAATCTGCAGGTGTTTTCATGCTCCACTGACTGAAGAGTATTCATAAAACCCACTGAAAGAGCAGAAACGACACAAGAGACACTCAAAGACATTTCAAGATACAGTTGGGTTTTATTAAATGATGAATGTCAGTAACACACACACATTTAGTCTGGTGTGAAAGACAGAAAGCAGAGCAGAGCACACAGAAAGACTGAAAGACAGCCAGTGTGTGTGCTGAAGTGCAGTAAATGTGAGTAAAGCACACACACACACACACACACACACACACACACACACACACACACACACACACACACACACACACACACACACACACACACACACACACACACACACACACACACACACACACACACACACACAGCAGAGATTTTAAATTCACACACTTTCAGAGTTTATCTAGGAAATCCACAGTATTCACTACTGATGAGCTGATATCATTTATTACAGTGTGTGTGTGTGTGTGTGTGTGTGTGTTTGCATATTGAGTGCTGTGAGTGTTTATAGTGCTGTGAGTTGAACACTTCATCACTGACACACACATCAATCTTCATCATCATGACCTTCATCATCATCTTCATCTGGACTCTGTCATACAGCTTCACACTGCGAGGTGAACAGTTTATATGTGAATATATTATACCTGTAGTGTAGTTTGAACAAGCTTAAATATTGACTAATAAATGATGATCTTTGTAGACTAACAGTGTGAATGATTTGTTTCTCAGGATGTGCAGCTCAGATCACAGTGACTCAAATTCCAGTGGAACCTGTTAAACCTGGAGAAAATGTTCAGATGAGCTGCAAACTCAGTCAACCTGCACCCTGCAGCCCAAAGCCCTGTGTGTCCTGGTACTTACAGAAACCTGGAGAAGATCCTAAACTCCTGATTTATGTAACAAGCTACCGTTATTCAGGAACTGCATCTAGATTCAGTGGCAGTGGATCTAATGTTGATTTCACTCTGAGCATCAGTGGAGTCCAGACTGAAGATGCTGGACATTATTACTGTCAGAGTTACCACAGTGGTGGTGTGCTCACACAGTGATAAAGAGTGATACAAAAACCTCCGTCAGTCAGTCAGAGTCACCGAGACTGATCAGATCTGTCATGAGCAGAAGTGAAAGTGTGAGTTTGGTGTGTAAATCTGCTTTGCATTGTGAGCTTCAGTGATTCTGCTGGTCTCAGATCAGTGCAGCTCCGTCTCCAGTGAGCAGATCAAACCCCAAGAGCTTCATTTGACTTCATTTCCTGCTCAATGCAGCTCTTCTCCACTATTACAACCAGGAGAAGCAGCTGAAGCTTTAGTGAAAGACTCTGAATGAACGACACACAAATTACAGGGGGTTTGACCGCCTTAATTATAATGCTTGATCCCCCAGAGCCACGTCAACACAAGATGTGTGTGCTCAGCCATTTAAATAGGGAGAAACACTTTCACTGATCTGTATCTTAAATAATAATATTAATAACTCAAATAACAGATCATATGACTACAGATTTGACCCCCATAACGGCTCATACCATTGTGAATGCATGATAGAGGTCCAAAATTGCACCCTTAAATTTGTACACACTGAGTGAGATGTTTTGTCAGTGTTTTAGTTTAAATGTGATTATAGACTTTTTAACTAATTGGATTTTATTGTTTTAATTTTAACCTGTCCAGAGACTGCAGGTGGAAATTAGCAATCCTGCTACAACCTGGCACAATGCATCTTTCCTCCTGGTTAATGTAATTTTTGTGCATTGTCCCTGTTAAATAAATAAATTTATAAATTCATTCATTCATTCATACAACCCCAGTGACGGCCACTTGTGCCCTAAAAGGTTCAGTGTTGGACCTTATTTTCTGATTGTACCAACATCTATATCTGATTAACACACAATAATCTCATTGCTTGAAGTATTAATCCGGCAGATACATTTATAGCTGAATCCACATTAATATACAGAATCCGCTTTATCACTCCTCAACATTCTAATATATCGAATATCTTCTAATATAATTCAAACTATACTAATATTATATCAAGACAACTGAAGGAAATTTATGTTTTGATGGTCAAAGATGACATGAAGTACCAACCCAGAGGAGCTGTTATAGGTTCAGCGGTTCTTAAAGGGACAGTTCACTCTAAAAGGAAAATTTACTCACTATTGACTCGTTCACAAGAGCTTAAAACCCTTTATGAGTTTCTGTCTTCTGTTGAACACAAGTGAAGATATTTTGAAGAAAACTGAAAATCTGAATAACTTCAGCAGGAAAAATTAATTTTATTAAAATATCATTTTATCAACATTTATTAAAATATCTTCCCTTGTAAACAAGTAAAGGGTGAGTAAACGATGATAGAGTTTGCATGTTGCCCATTTAACCGGAAATAACGTATCAGAATACAGCGACCGACCAATCAGAATAGAGTATTCCAGACAGCCATGCGGTGAAATACAGAATGTCACTATATTACGTTTTATAATTATGTACAGTTTTAACACATCAATTTAAGATTACTAATTAAAGAATAAATATGAATAATAAATAATAAAAAGAAAAGAATTAACACATTTATTACTTTGATGTACTTTTTTCTGGTCTCTTCATTTCATTATAATCATCCTAGGTGCCATTTCTTCATCTCAGGTTTCTTTATTTGCTAATATTTAATTGTTTAGCAGTAGTTTGTGAAGTGATAAATCACTGTGTCATATAATAAACAGTCATCATGTGAACAGGTTCATCTGTTTGCCAGTATAGTAACAAAATGACACTATATTAAATATAATTTGTCTACATTTTTAGCACATCAGTTTATATAATGTGGACATAAACACTGAAGTGTCATAATAAACTGTTTACTACTTTGTTTTCCCTTGTTTTCCTCTTCTTATTAGGTGATAATTCTTCATCTTAGGTTAGGTTGCAGCTTATTTTCTGGCTGTATTTGTGATGTACCACAGTAAGTGAGGTAAACTGTCTCTCAGCACAACACCCGTGAGCAGCTGATCTGGACCCCAGCCCACCGTCACCCACCAATTGAAGCATTCACCACTGAACTTCACTGAAGAGTGAGAGAACCTCGGGCAGGGATTCGCCATGGTCAGAGTGACTGAGCTGAGCGAGGGCGAGTGAGCGAGCGTCGCCCCACCTGACGACACGGGTCAGTCCCATATGGTGTGGGGAAACAACACTCACCACCATCCAGACAGAAACGCACCAGATGAGGAGCACCGAGCACCTATAATGGGTCAATTTAATATTACTATTATTACTACAGTAATTTAATAGTAGATCTAGTCTCTAAATCTTTTGCTACTTTTTTTTTAAACTGAGCTGAAACACAATTGTGGAGATTTTGGGGGAAACTTGTTTTGTTCAGTCTACTTATATTAGCTATGGTAACTTAATGGATTTGTGTTGAGACAGAGTGAATATATTATGTTGAACACTGCATATTTTACAACAGATTTCTGGTCATGAATTTACTGTAAATACAGCCAAAGATTTATATTAGTGCTTAAACCCTAATTTAATCTAATATAGAGCTTATTTTCTCAAATATTAAGAGTTTTTGAAACTATTAAAGTGTAGATGATTAAATAGTTGCACCTCAGACAAATATTGTCAATCTAAAAAAAACACACATCAATGGAAAGTTAATTTTTTCAGCTTATAGATGATGTAGAATTCAGTTTCAAAACATTTACCATTACGACAGGTTTTGTGGACCCATGTTGTGAACAATTATAATACATCAATTTTAATTATGTCAAATTACCACAGAAGCAACTTTGATTACATTTTTGCAGATGTGGTTATCTTCATTTAACCTGCTCAAGGGCTTCAGCACCAGTCTCTCCTGTTTTATTAGTGTTTTTAGTTTAATTATATTACACAGCTCTCTGGAACTCTCGATTCTGAATTGAGCTAAAGTTGGTTTTATATTCGCACATTCATTCAGGGCCAACTTGTGACAGTTTCTATATTGTTTACTGCTACTTTAAATATTCGGTATGAAATCTTAGGCAAGGATGACTTCAAAACAACATTAGCAATATTTATTTAACAGTGAACCATGTTGTACTTTGATAGTCATTGATTATATGATTTCACTATTTAGAGTTTACAAATCTGAGATTATATTAAGGTGAAACCAACTTTACCTCAATACCTGATGTACTTTATCCGGTTTATAACTTAAAAACTTGCAACAAAACCTCCAAATTAGACAAAATCATTGATTAATTGGTAATAGTTTATTCATTATTCTCATTAAATGCAAAGCAAACCTAAAACCTAAAACCGAAATAAAATGCTAACACGCACATCACAAATGAGTCTAGATAATTCATTAAACACGTTTGTTTTATAGTGACTGATTTGAAGCGTGTTTAACTTGCCTAATTCACACGATGTTTGTTAGTGTGATCTTAACACGTTAAAGTTTTGTCGTAAGTAATAAAATACCACACAACTCTTGTTTGAAATAACACTTTATTTACATTTGTACATAGCTGGTCAATTTGGAGAGTACGCTTACTTCTATGCTGTACGGTTTCTTTTTCCTCGTCTGTTTGACGAAAGCGGGAATAAACAGCATCTCCACAGTCTCGGTCTAAACTGGCAAAAAGTTTGATAGACGCACGCGGTGGCTATTTATACCACTCGGTCGATACCAACTCAAAGCTAAGTAAAGGGGGAGGACTTTAGAGCAAAACCGCTTTTGGATTTGCTTTAATTTATAATTTTACGTTATCAGCATTGTATGTGTTTTATAATTAATTATATTAATACGTCATACTGTTTATTTAAAATTGTTAAAATGTAAATAACCTGTTTGCACAAATTTCAATTTGCGTTTCTCCCCTGTGTAAGTTAGCAGTTCTCACTAACGTATTTAGCGACTATGATGAGTACAGGTAAATCATCATCTATTTGTTTATAGCTTATGGAATTAATTTTGTATTAAAAATCCAAGTTTTTGATTTATACTGAAACTATAATTCTTACGCACTGCTGTACTTATATTTAACAGGATTGTTTATTTAACTTTTACTTAAGAGTGGTTTATGCCGATGTATTTCATGGCTTTTGCTGTCAGTATGAATGTGACACGAGAGAAAAGAGAAATACAGTATTTTATAGAAAAACTGATGAATTACTTCACTAATAAAATTATATTATAACAAATAAACTAAAACAGAAAAACACTTTTTAACAGGTGACTGTTTTGGGCAAATTCACTTTGTCATATAAAATCAATACGCTCATATTTATTCTCATATTCACACAGTCTGAGCTGAAACTCACAGAGAAGCTTTAATAAAATAGGATATAAACACTCATAATGTGTAATATTAGTTGATTTCTATTTATATTTCGTCGATTACACTTAAACTGTTGTAATGAAGGTTTTCAGTTGTATTTACAGTTTCAGCCAGCAGGAGTCAATAGAGTAAAGCTTTCGAAAACACTGAAACACGTCGCTCACATGACTGAACACTTTATAATACTGTCACTCCAAATCTCACATTTGACTTCCAACATAAACTAAACATTTAAACTCATTAAAACATTAAAACACAGTTAAAACAGCCTACAACAAATAAATGGCAGAAAAGCAGATTTAGGAGGCCCGCTAAAGCAAACACTAATGATCACAATGAAGACCGCAAACACACAGTGATATCCTTTATTCAGTTCCTAGTTTATCCTAAAGAGTCTTCATAAGATAGTATGGATTGTAACATTGGTGTAAAATCCCCATAATGCACCATCCAAACTCCTGTAACATAATAGTTTAACATTATAGTTCTGTTTAGTTCTTACAACTTCTGTGGTGCTTTTGAACACCATTTTACATTAAAGCACACACTAATATTGTGAATACACCGTCATGCACATCTGTGAGGGAGGTTTCCAGGTTTTTCTGCTGAGTAAAATATTAGATCAGCTTCACTCCATCAGTGTTTGCATGTGGAGTTTTACATGAGCGCCACACGCTTCAGTGCTCTGCATGTGTTTATAACTCTGACAAACAGAAAACTTGATCAACAACTGTTTTCACTACAACTGAACCTACAAGAACAACAATGACCTTCAGCAGCATATTGATCTGGACACTGGCAGCATTATGTGGAGGTGTGTGTCCCTCAAGATTATGTGTGTTATTGACTTGTGTTTCTGTGTTGTGATCTTATATATGATTATACAAATGATTTCTAATGTTTCTCCTCTGGCAGAATGTATTGGTCAGGTGACAGTGACTCAAACTCCCTCAGTGCTGCTCTCTGAACCTGGACGATCTCTCACTGTCCACTGCAGGACCAGCAGTAATCCAGCCTGCTGTTATAGTGGAGATCCTGCTGTTAGCTGGTACTTACAGAAACCTGGAGAAGCTCCTAAACTCCTGATTTATTATACAGATGTCCTCCAGTCAGGAACTGCATCTAGATTCAGTGGCAGAGGATCTAACAGTGATTTCACTCTGAGCATCAGTGGAGTCCAGACTGAAGATGCTGGACATTATTACTGTCAGAGTTACCACAGTGGTGGTGTGTTCACACAGTGATAAAGAGTGGTACAAAAACCTCCGTCAGTCAGTCAGAGTCACCGAGACTGAACTGATCCTGGAGCAGCTCAAACACTGAACACTACTGACACACAGAGGACAAACACACAAACTACACACAGATCAACACACTGAGTTCTGACTCTGTTCAGCTCTAATAGACTGTAATAATAATCAATAATAATCAATAATGACGGAGTATATTAGTCTGTTGTTGAACACTGAACTCCATTTTAAAGTCGTTTGAGCTCTTCTTAGGCAGCTCCTTCATCTGAAACTGATGCTGAATGTATTCCTCATCGCTGATCTGTCATGAGCAGATCAATTCAAGTTAAATACTCATTCAGATAATCAATAAAATATATATTCAAAGAGATGAGAAACAGGATATTAAATAGAAAGGATATATGTTGAATAAATGTTGATGGATTGGAAGGTAGAACTCCGACTCCTTCACCAGTGAGCAGATCAAACCCCAAGAGCTTCATTTGACTTCATTTCCTGCTCAATGCAGCTCTTCTCCACTATATGCTGGAATAATTAACAGTTCATTTCTCTGTGGCGACCCCTTATAAACCATAGACTAAACTGAAGGATAATGAATGACTAGTAGTCGTAATAGTAGTAGTTAGTGTCAATATAATGGGCTAAAATAGAATAAATATTTTAATATTGTGAGGGGTTTGTCTGTAATTACAATTTTTCTCATTAAATTAAAAATATTAGCTAATAAAATAACAAAAATGACATACAATTGTGGTGCAGTAGGTAGTGCTGTCACCTCACAGCAAGAAGGTCGCTGGTTCAAGCCTCAGCTGGGTCAGTTGGCGTTTCTGTGTGGAGTTTGCATGTTCTCCATGCGTTCGCGTGGGTTTCCCCCACAGTCCAAAGACATGTACAGGTGAATTGGGTAGGCTAAATTGTCCGGAGTGAATGACTGTGTGTGGATGTTTCCCAGAGATGGGTTGCAGCTGGAAGGGCATCCGCTGTGTAAAACGTGCTGGATAAGTTGGCGGTTCATTCCGCTGTGGCTTCCCTGGATTTATTAAGGGACTAAGCCGAAAAGGAAATGAATGAATGGCATACAATTGTTATAGATATCATTTTAATATTTTTGTTGTTGATTGAGTTTATTGCTGATACGTAATGATGCTTATTTTGATTCACTGAAAAAGGATGGAAATACTTTGTACTGAATCCTATACAGTTGAAGTCAGAATTATTAGCCCCGTTAAATTATTAGACCGCTTGTTTATTTTTTCCCCAATTTCTGTTTAAGGGAGAGAAGATTTTTTCAACACATTTCTAAACATAATAGTTTTAATAACTCATTTCTAACAACTGATTTATTTTATCTTTGCCATGATGACAGTAAATAATATTTTAAATGATATTTTTAAGACACTTCTATACAGCTTAAAGTGACATTTAAAGGCTTAACTAGGTTAATTAAGTTAACTAGGTAGGTTAGGGGCAAGTTATTGTATAACAGTGGTTTGTTTTGTAGACTATCGAGAAAAAATATAGCTTAAAGAGGCTAATAATTTTGTCCCTAAAATGGTTCATAAAAAATTAAAAACTGCTTTTATCCTAGCTGAAATAAAACAAATCAGACTTTCTCCAGAAGAAAAAATATTATCAGACATACTGTAAAAATGTCCTTGCTCTGTTAAACACCATTTGGAAAATATTTAAAAAAGAAGAAAAAAAATCGAAGGGGGCTAATAATTCTGACTTCAACTGTATTTGCATTTTCAGTGATTAGAAAATGAGGTTAATCAAGCACTAATTCTGCCAATATGAAATGTTAAAAACATGTTACATTGCTCACTAGTTTACGCTGAGCATTTAGTAGAGACAACACAAAAGTGAACACAACTGTAAAAAAAAATAAGGTTTAATACATAAACAAAAAGCGAAGATTAATAAAATATACTGTATTACTCTCAGCAACTATCTGCACTGTAAAACCATGTCACAGAAAGATGAAGTCAGAATTATTAGGCATCTATATTATTTCCCTAATTTCTGTTTAACGGAGAGCAGATTTTCTCAGCACATTTCTTATCATAATAGTTTTAATAACTCATTTCTAATAACTGATTTATTTTATCTTTGCCATGATGACAGTAAATAATATTAGATTAGATATTTTTCAAGACACCTTATAAAGCTTAAAGTGACATTTAAAGGCTTAAAGGTTAATTAGGCAGGTAAGGGTAACTAGGCAAGTCATTGTATAACAGTGGTTTGTTCTGTAGACTATCCAAAACAGATATTGCTGCAGGGGGCTGATAATTAGGACTTTAAAACGTTTTAAAAAATTTTAAAACTGCTTTTATTCAAGCTGAAATAAAACAAATAAAACTTTCTCCAGAGGAAAAAATATTATAGGAAATATGTGAAAATTTCTTGCTCTGTTAAACATCATTTGGGAAATATTTGATAAAGAAAAGCAAGTGGACAGGAGGGCGATTCTGACTTCTGAATTCTGAATTCTGACTTCAACTTTATATCTAGAGTTTTATTTATTATGTACATTTTCAAGCATGTGATTTCCTCATTCCTCTTTCTTCAGTATTAAGCAGGAGGACTGTCTTCCCATCCAGAAACCGGGCAGGAGCTTCTCCTTGATGGGGTTTTTAAATCTGTGTAATAGCTTCACTTCTCTTTTCTTGGTGTCTTCCTGCATCTGGATGCTGTAGAAGCAGAGCAGGCCTGCAGGCTGATCCACATACAGGCCGATGGTGTGGCACTGAGGCACGTTCGACACCTTGCTGCTGGTTCCTTTGTGCCAGGCGTCATAGCAGGATCCTGCCCAACCCAATCCCCAGGATTCCTCGCTCTCCCCGAGGCCACAGGCACCGTCTCCTGTCCTCCTGCCAGCGGATTCATACACCGCCCCGATCACAGCCCAACCGGAGTACTGCACCTCCCAATAACAACGTGAGGCCCACACCGACTCCTTACACAGCACCTACACACACACACACACACACACACACACACACACACACACACACACACACACACACACACACACACACACACACACACACACACACACACACAATGAGTTTATTCTCCTTGTGTGGACAGTGAAAAGTCATAATGATGTTTCAACTGTACAGACTGTGTGTATTATGTCTTTTTCCCTTCCCTGATTGGATGCTTACTACACTTAAAAATACTTAAAGAAACAATTAAATTAATATTTACTCTTCTTTTTACATGTATAATAGTGCTTGTTATAACGCTGTATCTGGGCCCTTGTAATCTTTAATCAAATATCATAAATATACACACAACCATACTCACAACACACACTCTCATGCTGGGTTTTTATGTTTTATGCAACCCAGGCTCATTTTAATTAGGAGCCCTTATTTACATTTCTGGAGAGCGCTAAATACACCCCAGAAGGTACATTTTTGGTCTATTCATGCCTGCTGTTCTCATGTAAATCCACCATAGTCCGCTGTGTACACTTTTTCAGATCTCAAATTTCTCTCGCGAGTGCCATTCGTGCCTGCTGTTCTCACATAAATCCACCAGAGGCCGCTGTCTATGCTTTTTCTAATCTCAAATTTCTCTCGCGAGTGCCATTCATGCCTGCTGTTCTCATGTGAATCCACCAGAGGCCGCTGTGTACGCTTTTTCTAATCTCAAATTTCTCTCGCGAGTGCCATTCATGCCTGCTGTTCTCACATAAATCCACCAGAGGCCGCTGTGTACGCTTTTTCAGATCTCAAATTTCTCTCGCGATTGCCATACGTGCCTGCTATTCTCACGTAAATCCACCAGAGGCTGCTGTGTATGCTTTTCCATATCTGAAATTTTTCTCGCGAGTGCCATACATGCCTGCTATTCTCGCATGGATCCACCAGAGGCCGCTGTTTTTGCTTTTTCAGATCTCAAATTTCTCTTGCAATTGCCATTCGCGCCTGCTGTTCTCACGTAAATCCACCAGAGGCCGCTGTCTATGCTTTTTCTAATTTCAAATTTCTTGGCGAGTGCCATTCGCACCTGCTGTTCTCACGTAAATCCACCAGAGGCCGCTGTGTACGCTTTTCCAGATCTCAAATTACTCCCGCGAGTGCCATTCATGCCTGCTGTTCTCACATAAATCCACCAGAGGCCGCTGTGTACGCTTTTCCAGATCTCAAATTACTCCCGCGAGTGCCATTCATGCCTGCTGTTCTCACATAAATCCACCAGAGGCCGCTGTGTACGCTTTTCCAGATCTCAAATTACTCCCGCGAGTGCCATTCATGCCTGCTGTTCTCACATAAATCCACCAGAGGCCGCTGTGTACGCTTTTTCAGATCTCAAATTTCTCTCGCGATTGCCATACGCGCCTGCTATTCTCACGTAAATCCACCAGAGGCTGCTGTGTATGCTTTTCCATACCTGAAATTTTTCTCGCGAGTGCCATACATGCCTGCTATTCTCGCATGGATCCACCAGAGGCCGCTGTTTTTGCTTTTTCAGATCTCAAATTTCTCTTGCAATTGCCATTCGCGCCTGCTGTTCTCACGTAAATCCACCAGAGGCTGCTGTGTATGCTTTTCCAGATCTCAAATTTCTCTCGCGAGTGCCATACATGCCTGCTGTTCTCATGTAAATCCACCAGAGGCCGCTGTCTATGCTTTTTCTAATCTCAAATTTCTTGGCGAGTGCCATTCGCGCCTGCTGTTCTCACGTAAATCCACCAGAGGCCGCTGTGTACGCTTTTCCAGATCTCAAATTACTTCCGCGAGTGCCATTCATGCCTGCTGTTCTCATTTAAATCCACCAGAGGCCGCTGTCTATGCTTTTTCTAATCTCAAATTTCTTGGCGAGTGCCATTCGCACCTGCTGTTCTCACATAATTCCACCAGAGGCCGCTGTGTACGCTTTTTCAACCAACCAACCCATAACCTCCCCATAACCTTCCCTAAACCCAACCAGTAGTGTTTTAAAAAGCACAGATTGACCCAATCACCCACTTCCCTAAACCAAACCGACAGTTTTGAAAAGCAATCCAGAAAAAGAAAAGCCCTCACCTGATTTTTACTATGTTTTCAGATTTTACCACATTCTCACCCTGTTATTTACAAGTTTTTTTTTTCTCATAGAAAAACTCATTTTCGAAAGCACTTATTTGTGTTTGATTTATGAGACATTTTTATGCCACCTAGTGTCACAACAAGGTCAGAAATTACTGGCTTTACTGTACTCGTGGGACATTTGGTCCCTACATGTGCATGCATTCCTGTGTGTGTGTGTGCACAAACAGCTGTATATGCATGTGTGTTTGTGCATGTATGTATGCCCATGAGTGTGCATGCGTGTTTGTGTGCATGAGTATGCGATGGCTTGTGCATGAATGAGCTTGTATGTGTGCATGTGCATGAGTGGGTCTGTATAACAATGAGTGTGTGAATGTGCATGTGTGCATGAGTGTGTGTAAAAAAGTGTGGATGAACATCCATATGTGCGTGAATATGCACGGGTGTGTGTTTCACCTGCGGGCTGTGGTCGAATCTCTCTGGTCTGTCCAGGTAAGGGCACACCTCATCTGTCATGCGGGACACTTTAGCTCCGCCCTCTGTCAGCCACAGCATCTTATTGGCAGTTCGTTCATCCAGAGAAACATTGATCCAGTCTATCATGAAATAAACTGTTCAGTACCGCTTTAGCCAGTGTGTGAACTGTGTTTTATGTTCATGACTCACATTTGAGCAGCTCCTCTCTGGTCGACGGCTCTGGAATGTTCGGCTCATAAACTGGAAGTTTCTCTGAGGATGGAGTAAGAAATCATTTCTGATGATATGATTGTAGATTCTGACTCTACACTGATATATTGTAAAGAAATATATCAGAGTCAGAGTCTATAATCATATATGAATCTTTATGATTAGGCATGTGATTCTAAGTTTTGTCCATACCAACAGGAGAGTTTCCAGCTTTGATTTTCCTTCCTGAAAAAAAAGAAAGATGGTCAGTAAAGCGTATATCCTAAATTTGGGTCAAATATGGACAAACACAACCATTTGAAGATTGTTTAAAATTTGACATATTTACGGTAACCCACTGGTTGAGTTTGTCCAAATTGTACACATATTTAAATAGAAACAACCGAATATTTAAAAAAAAAGAGTTCGCTCTTAGCTGATGATTGATTATAAAGCTTGTTTGGCATGCTGTCCAGGGAGAGAGCCCCGAGCTTATAACATCCTCAAGCCCTGGGCTCCCTCCCCTAAGCAGGGTGAGAGGGGAGTTTGAGCATGGGTAGATCTTGATGAACTCCCCTGACTTATTTCTGGCTGATGACAGATATTGGTACTAAAGAGAGATATACAGCTTACTAAGAGCTCAGCTATAATGCTAATTTAGTATGTTCAATTTACTTAGGTCATGTGTTTTTGGACACATTTGGTGAACCCAAGGAAAACCCACGCAAGCACGGGGAGGACAAGCAAACTCTGCACAGAAATGTCGACTGGTTCAGTAAGGACTTTTACCAGTGACATTCTTGCTTTGAGGAAACAGTGCTAATCATCGAGCCACCCTGTCGCCCAATCTAAAAAGGAGGAGTAGGAGGGGGGATTCTTCAAGATGAAGATATTAAGGTAAGAATTATCTGATTGGTGAATCATGTGTTAGCTCATGGTAACTTAAAAAAAATATTCAAGGATGATTCCTTGGATTTACTCAGTTTTTTTTTCGTTAAGTGGTTGTAAACAATTTATTTGGGCTGAATTTAAACAAACAAATTAAGTTGAACATTATTAAACGTAATTTGTTTGTTTAAATTCAACTCAAATAAATTGTTTGCAACAGTTCTGCATGCAACACTTTTTTCAGTGCACATTAGCAGTGCAGAAAACAGTCATATAGCACAAAAACATCCTTAAAATATGAAAGAATAATCACAGATGTGTTTTGGATATTTATTTATTTGTTTGTTTATTTATTTGTTTGTTTGTTTATATATTTAACAGGGACAATTCTCATTAATCAACAGTAAAAAAAAGTTATTTGAGTTAGTCACAATGGCTAATTGTCATCTGTTGCCCCTGACAGATTTTCTGAATCAAAAACACATTATTACACTTACAATACCAGTAAAATCACATACAACAAAATATTAAAAATGTATAACAATTTCAAAAGTAGATTTTTTTACACATGATATGAATGCACATTTAGCTCTTTCCTAATTTAAATGTTGAGGTAAAGCACAGTTACATGTGGATAAAGTTAAATGTGGCTAAAGGACTGGCATTGACTCATCATATGTGTGCGTGTGTGTGTGTGTGTGTGTGTGTGTGTGTGTGTGTGTAACCAACTGACCCAACAGCCGAGTATGAATTGATTTATAACACATGTCCAGACTGCTGATAATGTCTCAGACACTGACCCTGTCCCAAAAGCTGTGGAGAATTCACACCATGCTTATTCACCGCCAGTTTATATTTGTACTCCCTGCTGCATTCAAAGTCCTGATGATTCTGCTATAATTAAAAGGCATTCATTGCTTTGATAGTGAGTGCGATATAATGTCTTCATACACAGCTACGAAACTATTATTAATATGCTGTAGATTTATTGCAGTTAAACCAGTTAAGACACCTGTTATTTTAGTATCACTGAAATACTACACACACGTGTACACAAATACACTATATTATAATGCACTAAATGCAATAAGATATAAGAAATTACACAGTAACAATTACATTGAGTTAAATGGGATAAAAAAAATGAAAGATTTAATTTGTAGGCTAATTATTTACAAATCTAAATATAGTTTGTTATATATTGGGTAGTTTTCGATGTTTCAATTTTTTTTAACTATTCTAATTTCACTTTCAGTTTAGCTAATTGTAGTAATTTCATTTTTGTTGTTGTTTTTATTAATTTGCACTTTTGAAAATAAATACATAGTCTATTATAGAGAGATAAACTAAATATAAATAAACTTTCAAGAGTTTACACTTAGCTGATGATTGATTATGAAGCTTGTGTCCTGGGCATGTGTCCTGGGAGAGAGTCCTAAGCTCATGAGATCCTCGAGCCTGTGGCTCCCTCCCATTGCAAGGCGAGAGAGGAGTTTCAGCTCAGGTAGATCTCGAGAACTCATTAATGATTGCTCTAAAGAGATAACTACTAGCGCATATATGATGGCGATTTGGATTAGGCAATTGACTTAACTTGTGTGTTTTTGGATGGTGGGAGGAAAACGGGCGGCCCGAGGGAAATCCACGTGAGCATGGGATAAACGTGTAAACTCGCACACAGAAACGTCGGCTGGCTTGGTAAGAACTAGAACCAGTAGAACCAGTGACATTTTTGCTGTGAGGCGACAGTGCTAACCACTGGGCCAGCGTGTCACTCATCTAAGAAGGAGGAGGAGTAGGGTAGGAAGGGGGAGTTCTTCAAAAACGAAGATGGCTGTTATATTTACAGCTGCAACTCAGTACTGGGAAACATCCATACACACTCATACACTACAGCCAATTTAGTTTAGATAATTCGGCATAGTGCATGTGTTTGGACTGTGGGGGAAACCGGAGCACCCATGCAGAGGAAACCCACGCCAACACGGGGAGAACATGCAAACTCTACACAGAAATGCCAACTGGCTCAGCCGGGACTTGAGTCAGCAACCTTCCCGCCACAAAGCCACTGTGTCACCCCTATTGCAATATTTATCACATAAAAAATTGCAATATCAGATTTTTCCAATACCGTGCAGCCCTATTTATTTTACTAATTCACATTAAACTAAAGTTTTAAAATGTTGTTCGTAGTTAAAATAAAAATATTTGTTATTTTTTGTTTATCAAATCAAAAAGCATTTTCATTTAATTATTTAACTTTTCAGTAGTGTTCTCATTTTTAAGACCCACTGTGTTTATATGTTCAATGTTAAAAATCTCAATAGTTGGGGCAAAAAAAAAAAAATTGTGCTCATTTATTCAATCATTTTCTTGTCGGCTTTATTAATCCAGGGTCGCCACAGCAGAATGAACCACCAACTTATCCTGCACATTTTTATGCAGCAATCCACATGCACACACTCATACACTACGTGCAATTTAGCCTACCCAATTTACCTGTACCGCATGTCTTTGGACTGTGGGGGAAACCGGAGCACCCAGAGGAAACCCACATGAACACAGGGAGAACATGCAAACTCCACATAGAAACACCACCTGAGCCAAGGTTTGAGCCAGCGACTAAGCGATCTTCTTGCTGTGAGGCAACAGCACTACTTACTGTGCCACTGCTTCACCCCAAATAGTGCTCCATATTTTAAATAGTGATTCCATATTTAATAATACGTTATTAACAATAACCTATTTAGTTATTTTGAAGTACTTTTAATGGTTTTGGATTGTCTTATCACGTATGAATTTAATGATATAGTATATACTCTAATACAAAATGTTTATTTAGTTTATTAGATTTTTTTTGTATGATTAGCAGGAACACAAAAACAAAAATATTACAAAAAAATAGTATGAAAGCCCATGCAGGAGGTGTTTTAAGTTAGATGTTAAGTCTGATAATGTAATGTTTTACCTGTTTTCTTGGTTTGAGGCTTCAGGATGGTTGTGTTTGAAGGCATTGTGATGGAGATTTTGTGTCTGGATGTGGATGGTTTCATGTGTGGCATGCTGGGGCTCTTTTATAGAGGACATACAGTGCGTATGGATGGGCACAAGGCCATTAGAAAACATAAGGAGGGCGTTTCCAATGACAAGCTTTGTCCAAATAAAGACATCACATCATGACACACACACACACACACTTCACTGCAGCCTGTCACAAACTGGGTCAAACCACACACACTGACACCACAGCTCAAAAACGACAACCATTTTTATTTCAGGTAATAAACATTACCTAAAATAAAATGATCCCTGATGTACTTTTATTTATTTATTTACTTTTTTCAGCTGCTGTTGTTTGTTTGTAATTTATTTTAATTACATTTATCTAACAGATGCGATCTTGTAACTAAAAAAGTAACGAAAACTGATATGAAAAGTAGTAAAACTGTAGACATTAGCCCCCCTTTGAAGTATTTATTTATTTTTTTTATATTTCCCAAATGATGTTTAACAGAGAAAGGAAATTTTCACAGTATGTTGGATAATATCTTTTCTTCTGGAGAAAGTCTGATTTGTTTTATTTTGGCTAGAATTAAAGCAGTTTTTAATTTTTTAAAAACCATTTAAGGTCAAAATTATTAGCCCCTTTAAGCTATATTTTTTTTGATAGTCTACAGAACAAACCATCGTTATAAAATAGCCTAATTACCCTTACATGCCTAGTTAACTTAATTATTTAAGCCTTTAAATGTCACTTTAAGCTGTATAGGAGTGTCTTGAACAATATCTAGTAAAATATTATTTACTGTCATCATGACAAAGATAAAATAAATCAGTTATTAGAAATGAGTTATTAAAACTATAATGTTTAGAAATTTGTTGAGAAAATGTTCTTTCCGTTAAAAAGAAATTGGGAAAAAAATAAAACAGGGGGATAATAATTCTGTCTTCAGCTGTATATAATTTATTTAATAAAACAATATCTTTGCCAATATCAGTAAAGAAATAAAAAGGGACTATTACTTTTATTAAAGGGACTAAATTCTTACAAAGTCAAAATTAATGAATATTACTAAATCGAATCCTAAAATTATTATAACTATTATTGTTTTTTTTAATTATTTATATTATTTATATTAGCATTATTTTCATATTTTTACTTTGCACATTATTTCATTAATTATTTATTTTATTTTTAACAATTTTTGTACTTATGTTTATGTTATTGTAAAAAGTGTAGTTACTTTATTTAAAAAAAAGTAAATAATCTCACTGCCTTAAAAGCAACAAGTGTGTAAAAACTGAGTAAATCTGTTGACTTAACTTAATTCTTATGCACATTGTTCATTTGTTTAATAACTTTATGCAACGGGTTGACTCCCTTTTTTAAGTAATGTCAACTTATCTCTTTTAAAGCAATGGATTTATGCACTTTTCTTAAGGAACTAAATCCAAGGGCAACGCAGTGGCAAAGTAGGTAGTGCTGTCGCCTCACTACAAGAAGGTCGCTGGGTGGCTGGTTCGATCCTCGGCTCAGTTGGTGTTTCTGTGTGGAGTTTGCATGTTCTCCCTGTGTTCGCGTGGGTTTCCTCTGGGTGCTCTGGTTTCCCCCACAGTCCAAAGACATGCAGTACAGGTGAATTGGGTAGGCTAAACTGTCCGTAGTGTATGAGTGTGTGTGTGGCTGGAAGGGCATCTGCTGCATAAAAATGTGCTGGATAAGTTGGTGGTTCATTCTGCTGTGGCGACCCCAGATTAATAAAAGAGACTAAGTCGACAAGAAAATGAATGAATGAACTAAATCCATTCGCAAACTAATTGCTATGTACAGTGTATCTATTCAATTCAAAATGACATTGAGATTTTGTCTCACATTTATACATTCTGTGAATATTTACTGCACATATACCTAAAGTTTGTTTTATCATGTTGACTAGTATTTTTTCTAAATGATATTGTCTGTTTAAAAGAGATTTTTCTGCAAATATTTTCTTCAAATATATCATATATTCATATATATTTATACAGTATTTACTCTCCATACAGACAAAAACAACCTCACAGTTATGCACACGCGAATGGCTCTAATGACAAAATGACATTGAAAAAGTAATGTAGAGAACAGAAAGCAAAGGTGTGTGTGCATGTGTGTTTTAGGATTGACAGATTAAATCTCACACACACGTTCCAAACACTTTTATAAGATATATGATCCTGAGATTAGCGGGTCTAAAATACAAACTTGTGTGGCACAAAATGCATGTGGTGTATGTGTGTGTGTATGTGTGTGTGTGTGTATGCGTGTGCATTTGTGCATGTTCATTCGTATGAATTTGTGTGTGTATATTTGTGTGTGTGTGTGTGTGTGTGTGTGTGTGTGTGTGTGTGTTAGTGTGTGCGCATGTGTATGGTATGTATATGGCTGTCATTGAGCTGTCATTACTCAACCGAACAGACATAAATCCTTGCATGTGTCAATGTGTCAACATGCCAATATGGTACGGTGTCTGAAACCAAAATGACCTTCGCTAACCTACTTATTAATTTGTGTTTGTTCTTATAGAGACAGACAGTGGAAGTTTTAAGTTTTAAAGTTTTTTGAAGTAAAAGTCTTAATTTTCTGAAACTCACAGCTCTTATTATGATAAACATCTAAACTAGATGTCTAAATTCAGGGTTTATATTCAGAGAAGGTGTTTTATTCGTTAAGAAGACAATGGCAACTCAATTTGAGGATGAGAATGTAATGCATTAATTAAGATATGAACTAGACTTTAAGCTGTTCTTGAGTGGTGCAGAAGCTGTATAAAGCCCAGCATGAGTGACGTACCAGACAATCAAGATCACTATGTTCAGAATGAAACAATAATCCTGCCTCCTATATATATGACTTAAAAATAAATGCAACCGCAGACGAGATACACGATAAATGTGTCAAGTGAATAGTGTGTGTGTGTGTGTGTGTGTGTGTGTGTGTGTGTGGGGGTATTTTATGCATGCAGAAATTTATATTATAAAAAGATATATTATTTACATAACAAAAAATACATAATATATACAGAATAAACTGTGTGTAATATATATATATATATATATATATATATATATATATATATATATATATATATATATATATATATATATATATATATATATATATATATATATATATATATATATATGTATGTATATATATATATATATATATATACATATATATATATATATATATATATATATATATATATATACACACATATATATATATATATATACATATATATATATTTATATATACATATATATATATATATATATATATATATATATATATATATATATATATATATATATATATATATATATATATATATGTTATAATTTATATTTTAAATAAAAAGTCTCTATGAATTAAAGTTCATATCTCATTGTGTAAATGTTTTTTATTACATTTATGCATTTACACTACAATTTACACCCCAAATTACAAACACAGTGAATGTACATTGTGTTTTATTTTGATTAATTGTGCACTTCTATTTATAAACTCTCATTCAATAAAATAAAGTTATATATATATATATATACATAAATATGAATCATTATTGCAGGTCAGAAGAGCCCAGTTTATGAAGTGTGTGAGGCCATAAATCTCACTACTGTATATGTGTGGCTGCAAATGAGGTCAATCTGTAGTGCATATATTGCATGCTTGGGTGTGTGTGTGTGTGTGTGTGTGTGTGTGTTTATGTGTATGTGTATGTGTGTGAAAGAGAAATTCAAGGACATGCACATCACCTGCTGAAACACTCACACACGTCAACAACACTCGACAGAGCAAAACACATCATAATATAGAAAAATAGAACATAGAAAAATACTTCAGCTTAAAATCTAAATTCTGTCTTATAAGGCTTAAATAAGGGACACAATTTTTTATATATTTCTCACTATTATTAATATAATCCAAATAATTACATTCTCCATGCAATAAGAGAGATGACTTCGCCTCAAATATATTATTTATATTTTAAAATAATATTATGTCATATATTATATGCATACTGTCAAAATATATTGATTAATTGTCAAGAAAACAAATATTTTTGTTGCTTTAACTTATTTTAATAAGTTAATCAGGTTTCAACTAGTTTTTCTGTTGTGTGCAATGGTTTACAATTTAAGGTTCAATATCTGTAGTCAGTTTGATTGCTGTGAGTTGAGATGACTGGAAACGTTCATTTAATTCAACTAATACATTTCTAAGCAATCATTTTTACAGTGAATATATTTTAAATATAAATATAAATATAACACTCACTGGCCACTTTATTAGGTACACCTTACTAGTACCAACTTGGACCCCCTTTTGCCTTCAGAACTGCCTTGATCCTTCGTGGCAGAGAGTCAAGAAGATACTGGAAATATTCCTCAGAGATTTTGCTCCATGATGACATGATAGCATCACGCAGTTGCTGCAGATTTGTCGGCTGCACATGCATTATGCGAATCTCCCGTTCCACCACATCCCAAAGGTGCTCTATTGGATTGAGAGCTGGTGACTGTGGAGGCCATTTGAGTACAGTGAACTCATTGTTCATGTTCAAGAAACCAGTCTAAGATGATTTGTGCTTTATGACATTTCTATTCTGCTAATAATAGCCATCAGAAGATGGGTACACTGTGGTCATAAAGGGATGGACATGGTCTGCACTCTGCAACAATACTCAGGTAGGCTGTGGCTTTGACACGATGCTCAATTGGTACTAATGGACCCAAAGTGTGCCAAGAAAATATCCCCCACACCATTACACCACCACCACCAGCCTGAACTGTTGATACAAGGCAGGATGGATCCATGCTTTCATGTTGTTGATGCCAAATTCTGACCCGACCATCCGAATGTAGCAGCAGAAATGGAGAC
The DNA here is from genome assembly GCF_052040795.2 of Danio rerio. Taxonomy (NCBI): domain Eukaryota; kingdom Metazoa; phylum Chordata; class Actinopteri; order Cypriniformes; family Danionidae; genus Danio; species Danio rerio. Next base: position 41,099,050 of record NC_141044.1, read on the forward strand.
AGCTGTAACCTATCACTGGGGAACATCCATACACTACAGTCAATTTTAGCATACCCAATTCACCCGTACCACGTTTTTGGACTTGTGGGGGAAAAAGGAGCACCCGGGGGAAACCCACACGAACACAGGGAGAACATGCAAACTCCACACAGAAATTCTAACTTACTACCCACCTACTGCGCCACACTGTCACCCAATTATGATAATAATAAAAATTTACTAATAAATTAATTAATAGAATATATATTTAAAATAAATACTCATATTAATAATAGTTATAGTAATAAAATGTTTACCAGAGACAAATATTGAGAATAAATAAAATAAACAAAAATACAATCTTATTCTGCCTTTTTTAAACAAGGGGAAACGAGTTATTAAAGTGAATGTTTATTAAGCTATTTTCCCTGATCAAATTCTTCAAAATGTTCATAAAGAGACTCGTTACAGAACAATTAAGCAGATGAACAGAGTTGTTGTTTGTTTAGTGCAGTATAGACTTAATAGTTTACTTGCTCTTCTTTACAGATTTACTTGATTTACAATTCTCTAATTGACACACGTATCTCTAACCCCAAGTATAAATCAAGTAAGTTCATATGTGTGTGCTAATAAAAGCCTTAAACAACTCTGATCAAATGATATGAAGCAACAAGTGAAAGAAGAATTTTTAAAGTCTCATGCTGACCTCTACTGATGGATTCCTATCATTACAGGAGAAATTATTATTATTATTATTGTTATTATTATTATTATTATTATTATTATTATTATTATTATTATTATTATTATTATTATTATTATTATATCTGGAAAAACGTTGCCAATAATACAATTTTATTCACAAATATCCACTGTCCATTCATTGATTAAACTCTACACACAACAGGGTTTACAGTACGTTCTCCAGCCTTTATTTTTTGTAATCGGCATTTTCACTAGTGAACTATGCAGGTTTAATTATTCTTTTTTAATTAACGTAAATAGGTCAAGCAAATAGAATTTCAAACTTAGAGACAAATAAGACAAATAATTAAACTTGCACAGAAATAGAAAAGAGTTTTAGGTCTCACGCTGACCCCTACTGAGGGATTCTCATCATTACAGGAGGATCTATACTGGAAATCACATGAATCATTTGATTTACTACAGTTTTTAGGTAGCTGGTTGCAAACAATTTCTACGGGCTAAATTTAAACAAACAAATTAAATTTAGTTATGTTCAGCTTAATTTATCAGCACATATATATTGCTTACAACCAGTTACCTTAAGTAATAGTAAATCCAATTTTTGATGTTTAAAGGAAAAAAGAGCAGAAAATGAAAATTTTGATCCACTAATTATTATTATTATTATTATTATTATTATTCATTTATTATTTACTTTTTGGCTCAGTCCATTTATTAATCCGGGATCACCACAGCGCAATGAACCGCCAGCTTATCCAGCACATTTTTACACAGCAGATTCCCTTCCAGCTGCAACCCATCTCTGGTAATTATTATTATTATTATTATTATTATTATTATTATTATTATTATCATTATTATTATTATAGACAATTCAATATATTAACTATGCAAAACGTTCTAATAATATTTTTACTATTTTTCATAACATACAGTTCACTGTCCAATCATTGATTAAAGGCGAAAGCACACACGTCAGGGTTTACGCTCTCCAGCTTTTTCCCATAAATAGTGACAGTAAAGATTCACCTCGTCTTATGCTGATTTTAGTGATTGTAATAGTGAACGCTTGACCCCGACGTGAATTGAACACGCAACCTTCTGATCTGGAGTCAGACGCGCTACCATTGCGCCACGAGGTCTAGTCACATCAGAGCAATTTCGCGCAGTTCCACATCTAAAGTAACATTATTCACTGCAATTCCTTTATGCAGTGTGTTTTTCCTTGTTTTATCCCTTTTTTGCTGTGACTTTATGCAGTGTTTTTGTCCCTTATGCAGTGTTTTCGCTTTTATGCAGTGTTTTCCCAAATGCAGTGATTTTCCGATTTATGCATTGGTTTTTACCTTATGCAGTGTTTTTCCTTTTATGCAGTGATTTTTACCCTTATGCAGTGTTTTTCCTTTTATGCAGTGATTTTTACCCTTATGCAGTGTTTTCCCTTTGTGCTGTGTTTTTTGTTGCTCCAGGAGATCCTGCCACTTCTTAGCAATTTTGCGCAGTGGCAATTCCTTTATGCAGTGTAATTTTCCTTTATGCAGTGTGTTTTTTCTTTATGCAGTGTTTTATCCCTTCATGCAGTTTTCTCTTTTATGCTGTTTCCATTTATGCAGTGTTTGATCCTTTTCTGCAGTGTTTCCCCTTTTATGCAGTGTGTTTTTCCTTGTTTTATCCCTTTTTTGCTGTGGTTTTCCCCATTTATGCAGTGTTTGTCTTTTTATGCATTTTTCCCTTTATGCAGTGTTTGCAGTGACTTTATTTTTTTATACAGTGTGTTTTTGTGGTGTTTTTCCTTTAAGCAGTTTTTTTTCAAAATCAGTTGCATTACCTCCTAGTTCTGTAACTTACAGAAGTGTTTGTAACAGGGGAAATTACACAAAGTTGCTAGTCTTTGGGTGTAATAATGAAGGCTTTGACCCCGACGTGATTTGAATACGCAACCTTCTGATCTGGAGTCAGACGTGCTACCGTTGCGCCACGAGGTCCAGTGACAGCACTGCAATTTCGCGCAGTGGCACAAGTAAAGTAACATTATATGAACAGTGTTTTTTTCCTTTTATGCAGCGTTTTCGCCATTTATGCAGTGCTTTTTCCTTTATGGATTTTTTTTCCCTTTTTGCAGTGTTTTTTCCCTTATGCAGTGTTTTCGCCATTTATTCAGTGTTTTTTTCCTTTTATGCAGTGTTTTCCCCATTTATTCAGTGTTTTTTTCTTTTATGTAGTGTTTTTACCATTTATGCAGTGCTTTTTCCTTTATGGATTTTCTTTTCCTTTTTGCAGTGTTTTTTCCCTTATGCAGGGTTTTCACCATTTCTGCAGTGCTTTTTCCCTTTTATGCAGTGTTTTCCCCATTTATTCAGTGTTTTTTCCCTTTTATGCAGTGTTTTCGCCATTTTTGCAGTGCTTTTTCCTTTTATGCAGTGTTTTCCCCATTTATTCAGTGTTTTTTCCTTTTATGCAGTGTTTTCCCCTTTATGCAGTGCTTTTTCCTTTATGGATTTTTTCCCTATTTGCAGTGTTTTTTCCCTTATGCAGTGTTTTCCCCATTTATGCAGTGTTTTTTCCTTTTATGTAGTGTTTTTACCATTTATGCAGTGCTTTTTCCTTTATGGATTTTCTTTTTCCAATTGCAGTGTTTTTTCCCTTATGCAGTGTTTTCGCCATTTTTGCAGTGCTTTTTCCTTTTATGCAGTGTTTTCCCCATTTATTCAGTGTTTTTTCCTTTTATGCAGTGATTTCCCCATTTATTCAGTGTTTTTTCCTTTTATGCAGTGTTTTCCCTTTATGCAGTGTTTTTTCCTTTATGGATTTTTTTCCTTTATGCAGTGATTTTTACCCTTATGCAGTGTTTTCCCTTTGTGCTTTTTTTTTTGTTGCGCCAGGAGATCCTGCCACTTCTTAGCAATTTTGCGCAGTGGCAATTCCTTTATGCAGTGTAATTTTCTTTTATGCAGTGTGTTTTTTCTTTATGCAGTGTTTTATCCCTTCATGCAGTTTTCTCCTTTATGCTGTATTTTTTTTCTTTATGCAGTTTTTTTCAAAATCAGCTGCATTACCTTGTAGTACTGTAACTTACAGAAGTATTTGTAACGGGAAATCACACAAAGTTAATACACTCTATTGGCCGCATTATAAAGTGTGTTGCCAATCTTTGGGTGTAATAATAAAAGATTTGACCCCGACGTGATTTGAACACGCAACCTTCTGATCTGGAGTCAGACGCGCTACCATTGCGCCACGAGGTCCTGTCACATTACATTAATTTTGTGCAGTCGCACATGTAAAGTAACATTATTCACAGCAATTCTTTTATGCAGTGTGTTTTCCCTTTTGTGCAGTGATTTTCCTTTTATGCTGTTTTATGCTGTTTTTCTCTGTATGCAGTGTTTTCCCCATTTATGCAGTGTTTGATCCTTTTCTGCAGTGTTTCCCCTTTTATGCAGTGTGTTTTTCCTTGTTTTATCCCTTTTTTGCTGTGATTTTCCCCATTTATGCAGTGTTTGTCCTTTTATGCATTTTTCCCTTTATGCAGTGTTTGCAGTGACTTTATTTTTTTATACAGTGTGTTTTTGTGGTGTTTTTTCCTTTAAGCAGTTTTTTTTCAAAATCAGTTGCATTACCTCCTAGTTCTGTAACTTACAGAAGTGTTTGTAACAGGGGAAATCACACAAAGTTGCTAGTCTTTGGGTGTAATAATGAAGGCTTTGACCCCGACGTGATTTGAACACGCAACCTTCTGATCTGGAGTCAGACGCGCTACCATTGCGCCACGAGGTCCAGTCACAGCAAAGCAGTTTCGCGCAGTGGCACAAGTAAAGTAACATTATATGAACAGTGTTTTTTCCTTTTATGCAGCGTTTTCGCCATTTATGCAGTGCTTTTTCCTTTGTGGATTTTTTTTCGTTTATGCAGTGTTTTTTTTCCCTTATGCAGTGTTTTCGCCATTTATGCAGTGTTTTTTTTCCTTTTATGCAGTGTTTTCCCCTTTATGCAGTGCTTTTTCCTTTATGGATTTTTTTTCCCTTTTTGCAGTGTTTTTTCCCTTATGCAGTGTTTTCCCCAATTATGCAGTGTTTTTTCCTTTTATGTAGTGTTTTTACCATTTATGCAGTGCTTTTTCCTTTATGGATTTTCTTTTCCTTTTTGCAGCGTTTTTTCCCTTATGCAGTGTTTTCCCCATTTATTCAGTGTTTTTTTCCTTTTATGCAGTGTTTTCCCCATTTATTCAGTGTTTTTTTCCTTTTATGCAGTGTTTTCCCCTTTATGCAGTGCTTTTTCCTTTATGGATTTTTTTCCCTTTTTGCAGTGTTTTTTCCCTTATGCAGTGTTTTCGCCATTTTTGCAGTGCTTTTTCCTTTTATGCAGTGATTTCCCCATTTATTCAGTGTTTTTTCCTTTTATGCAGTGTTTTCCCTTTAAGCAGTGTTTTTTCCTTTATGGATTTTTTCCTTTATGCAGTGATTTTTACCCTTATGCAGTGTTTTCCCTTTGTGCTGTGTTTTTTGTTGCTCCAGGAGATCCTGCCACTTCTCAGCAATTTTGCGCAGTGGCAATTCCTTTATGCAGTGTAATTTTCCTTTATTTTAAATTTAAATTTCCTTAATTTTCCTATATTCACAGCAATTCTTTTATGCAGTGTGTTTTCCCTTTTGTGCAGTGATTTTCCTTTTATGCTGTTTTTCTCTGTATGCAGTGTTTTCCCCATTTATGCAGTGTTTGATCCTTTTCTGCAGTGTTTCCCCTTTTATGCAGTGTGTTTTTCCTTGTTTTATCCTTTTTTGCTGTGATTTTCCCCATTTATGCAGTGTTTGTCCTTTTATGCATTTTTCCCTTTATGCAGTGTTTGCAGTGACTTTATTTTTTTATACAGTGTGTTTTTGTGGTGTTTTTCCTTTAAGCAGTTTTTTTTTTCAAAATCAGTTGCATTACCTCCTAGTTCTGTAACTTACAGAAGTGTTTGTAACAGGGGAAATCACACAAAGTTGCTAGCCTTTGGGTGTAATAATGAAGGCTTTGACCCCGACGTGATTTGAACACGCAACCTTCTGATCTGGAGTCAGACGCGTTACCGTTGCGCCACGAGGTCCTGCCACAGCAAAGCAGTTTTGCGCAGTGGCACAAGTAAAGTAAAATTATATGAACAGTGTTTTTTCCTTTTATGCAGTGTTTTCCCCATTTATGCAGTGCTTTTTCCTTTATGGATTTTTTTTCCTTTATGCAGTGTTTTTTTCCCTTATGCAGTGTTTTCGCCATTTATTCAGTGTTTTTTTTCCTTTTATGCAGTGTTTTCGCCATTTTTGCAGTGCTTTTTCCTTTTATGCAGTGTTTTCCCCATTTATTCAGTGTTTTTTTCCTTTTATGCAGTGTTTTCCCCTTTATGCAGTGCTTTTTCCTTTATGGATTTTTTTCCCTTTTTGCAGTGTTTTTTCCCTTATGCAGTGTTTTCGCCATTTTAGCAGTGCTTTTTCCTTTTATGCAGTGATTTCCCCATTTATTCAGTGTTTTTTCCTTTTATGCAGTGTTTTCCCTTCATGCAGTGTTTTTCCTTTATGGATTTTTTTCCTTTATGCAGTGATTTTTACCCTTATGCAGTGTTTTCCCTTTGTGCTGTGTTTTTTGTTGCGCCAGGAGATCCTGCCACTTCTTAGCAATTTTGCGCAGTGGCAATTGCTTTATGCAGTGTAATTTTCCTTTATGCAGTGTGTTTTTTCTTTATGCAGTGTTTTATCCCTTCATGCAGTTTTCTCCTTTATGCTGTATTTTTTTTCTTTATGCAGTTTTTTTCAAAATCAGTTGCATTACCTTGTAGTTCTGTAACTTACAGAAGTATTTGTAACGGGAAATCACACAAAGTTAATACACTCTACTGGCCGCATTATAAAGTGTGTTGCCAATCTTTGGGTGTAATAATAAAGGATTTGACCCCGACGTGATTTGAACACGCAACCTTCTGATCTGGAGTCAGACGCGCTACCATTGCACCACGAGGTCCTGTCACATTACATTAATTTTGTGCAGTCGCACATATAAAGTAACATTATTCACAGCAATTCTTTTATGCAGTGTGTTTTCCCTTTTGTGTAGTGATTTTCATTTTATGCTGTTTTATGCTGTTTTTCCCTTTATGCAGTGTTTTCCCCATTTTTGCAGTGTTTGATCCTTTTCTGCAGTGTTTCCCCTTTTATGCAGTGTGTTTTTCCTTGTTTTATCCCTTTTTTGCTGTGATTTTCCCCATTTATGCAGTGTTTGTCCTTTTATGCATTTTTCCCTTTATGCAGTGTTTGCAGTGACTTTATTTTTTTATACAGTGTGTTTTTGTGGTGTTTTTCCTTTAAGCAGTTTTTTTTTTCAAAATCAGTTCGATTACCTCCTAGTTCTGTAACTTACAGAAGTGTTTGTAACAGGGGAAATCACACAAAGTTGCTAGTCTTTGGGTGTAATAATGAAGGATTTGACCCCGACGTGATTTGAACACGCAACCTTCTGATCTGGAGTCAGACGCGCTACCATTGCGCCACGAGGTCCAGGCACAGCAAAGCAGTTTCGCGCAGTGGCACAAGTAAAGTAACATTATATGAACAGTGTTTTTTCCTTTTATGCAGTGTTTTCCCCATTTATGCAGTGCTTTTTCCTTTATGGATTTTTTTTCCTTTTTGCAGTGTTTTTTCCCTTATGCAGTGTTTTCCCCTTTATGCAGTGCTTTTTCCTTTACGGATTTTTTTTCCTTTATGCAGTGTTTTTTTCCCTTTTGCAGTGTTTTCGCCATTTTTGCAGTGTTTTTTCCCTTTTATGCAGTGTTTTCCCCATTTATTCAGTGTTTGCAGTGACTTTATTTTTTTATGCAGTGCTTTTTCCTTTATGGATTTTTTTTCCTTTATGCAGTGTTTTTTTCCCTTTTGCAGTGTTTTCGCCATTTTTGCAGTGTTTTTTCCCTTATGCAGTGTTTTCCCCATTTATGCAGTGTTTTTTCCTTTTATGTAGTGTTTTTACCATTTATGCAGTGCTTTTTCCTTTATGGATTTTTTTCCCTTTTTGCAGTGTTTTTTCCCTTATGCAGTGTTTTCCCCATTTATGCAGTGTTTTTTCCTTTTATGCAGTGTTTTCGCCATTTTTGCAGTGCTTTTTCCTTTTATGCAGTGATTTCCCCATTTATTCAGTGTTTTTTCCTTTTATGCAGTGATTTCCCTTTATGCAGTGTTTTTTCCTTTATGGATTTTTTTCCTTTATGCAGTGATTTTTACCCTTATGCAGTGTTTTCCCTTTGTGCTGTGTTTTTTGTTGCGCCAGGAGATCCTGCCACTTCTTAGCAATTTTGCGCAGTGGCAATTCCTTTATGCAGTGTAATTTTCCTTTATGCAGTGTGTTTTTTCTTTATGCAGTGTTTTATCCCTTCATGCAGTTTTCTCCTTTATGCTGTATTTTTTTTTCTTTATGCAGTTTTTTTCAAAATCAGTTGCATTACCTTGTAGTTCTGTAACTCACAGAAGTATTTGTAACGGGAAATCACACAAAGTTAATACACTCTATTGGCCGCATTATAAAGTGTGTTGCCAATCTTTGGGTGTAATAATAAAGGATTTGACCCCGACGTGATTTGAACACGCAACCTTCTGATCTGGAGTCAGACACGCTACTGTTGCGCCACGAGGTCCTGTCACATTACATCAATTTTGCGCAGTCGCACATATAAAGTAACATTATTCACAGCAATTCTTTTATACAGTGTGTTTTCCCTTTTGTGCAGTGATTTTCATTTTATGCTGTTTTATGCTGTTTTTCTCTGTATGCAGTGTTTTCCCCATTTATGCAGTGTTTGATCCTTTTCTGCAGTGTTTCCCCTTTTATGCAGTGTGTTTTTCCTTGTTTTATCCCTTTTTTGCAGTGATTTTCCCCATTTATGCAGTGTTTGTCCATTTATGCATTTTTCCCTTTATGCAGTGTTTGCAGTGACTTTATTTTTTTATACAGTGTGTTTTTGTGGTGTTTTTCCTTTAAGCAGTTTTTTTTTTCAAAATCAGTTGCATTACCTCCTAGTTCTGTAACTTACAGAAGTGTTTGTAACAGGGGAAATCACACAAAGTTGCTAGTATTTGGGTGTAATAATGAAGGCTTTGACCCCGACGTGATTTGAACACGCAACCTTCTGATCTGGAGTCAGACGCGCTACCGTTGCACCACGAGGTCCAGGCACAGCAAAGCAGTTTCGCGCAGTGGCACAAGTAAAGTAAAATTATATGAACAGTGTTTTTTCCTTTTATGCAGTGTTTTCACCATTTATGCAGTGCTTTTTCCTTTATGGATTTTTTTTTCCTTTTTGCAGTGTTTTTTCCCTTATGCAGTGTTTTCGCCATTTATGCAGTGCTTTTTCCTTTATGGATTTTTTTTCCCTTTATGCAGTGTTTTTTTCCCTTATGCAGTGTTTTCCCCATTTATTCAGTGTTTTTTTCCTTTTATGCAGTGTTTTCGCCATTTTTGCAGTGTTTTTTCCCTTTTATGCAGTGTTTTCCCCTTTATGCAGTGCTTTTTCCTTTATGGATTTTTTTCCCTTTTTGCAGTGTTTTTTCCCTTATGCAGTGTTTTCCCCAATTATGCAGTGTTTTTTCCTTTTATGTAGTGTTTTTACCATTTATGCAGTGTTTTTTCCTTTTATGTAGTGTTTTTACCATTTATGCAGTGTTTTTTCCTTTTATGTAGTGTTTTTACCATTTATGCAGTGCTTTTTCCTTTATGGATTTTCTTTTCCTTTTTGCAGCGTTTTTTCCCTTATGCAGTGTTTTCCCCATTTATTCAGTGTTTTTTTTTCCTTTTATGCAGTGTTTTCCCCATTTATTCAGTGTTTTTTTTCCTTTTATGCAGTGTTTTCCCCATTTATTCAGTGTTTTTTTTCTTTTATGCAGTGTTTTCCCCTTTATGCAGTGCTTTTTCCTTTATGGATTTTTTTCCCTTTTTGCAGTGTTTTTTCCCTTATGCAGTGTTTTCGCCATTTTAGCAGTGCTTTTTCCTTTTATGCAGTGATTTCCCCATTTATTCAGTGTTTTTTCCTTTTATGCAGTGTTTTCCCTTTATGCAGTGTTTTTTCCTTTATGGATTTTTTTCCTTTATGCAGTGATTTTTACCCTTATGCAGTGTTTTCCCTTTGTGCTGTGTTTTTTGTTGCTCCAGGAGATCCTGCCACTTCTTAGCAATTTTGCGCAGTGGCAATTCCTTTATGCAGTGTAATTTTCCTTTATGCAGTGTGTTTTTTCTTTATGCAGTGTTTTATCCCTTCATGCAGTTTTCTCCTTTATGCTGTATTTTTTTTCTTTATGCAGTTTTTTTCAAAATCAGCTGCATTACCTTGTAGTTCTGTAACTTACAGAAGTATTTGTAACGGGAAATCACACAAAGTTAATACACTCTATTGGCCGCATTATAAAGTGTGTTGCCAATCTTTGGGTGTAATAATAAAGGATTTGACCCCGACGTGATTTGAACACGCAACCTTCTGATCTGGAGTCACACGCGCTACTGTTGCGCCACGAGGTCCTGTCACATTACATCAATTTTGCGCAGTCGCACATGTAAAGTAACATTATTCATAGCAATTCTTTTATGCAGTGTGTTTTCCCTTTTGTGCAGTGATTTTCATTTTATGCTGTTTTATGCTGTTTTTCTCTGTATGCAGTGTTTTCCCCATTTATGCAGTGTTTGATCCTTTTCTGCAGTGTTTCCCCTTTTATGCAGTGTGTTTTTCCTTGTTTTATCCCTTTTTTGCTGTGATTTTCCCCATTTATGCAGTGTTTGTCCTTTTATGCATTTTTCCCTTTATGCAGTGTTTGCAGTGACTTTATTTTTTTATACAGTGTGTTTTTGTGGTGTTTTTCCTTTAAGCAGTTTTTTTTTCAAAATCAGTTGCATTACCTCCTAGTTTTGTAACTTACAGAATTGTTTGTAACAGGGGAAATCACACAAAGTTGCTAGTCTTTGGGTGTAATAATGAAGGCTTTGACCCCGACGTGATTTGAACACGCAACCTTCTGATCTGGAGTCAGACGCGCTACCGTTGCGCCACGAGGTCCAGGCACAGCAAAGCAGTTTCGCGCAGTGGCACAAGTAAAGTAAAATTATATGAACAGTGTTTTTTCCTTTTATGCAGTGTTTTCGCCATTTATGCAGTGCTTTTTCCTTTAAGGATTTTTTTTCCTTTTTGCAGTGTTTTTTCCCTTATGCAGTGTTTTCGCCATTTATTCAGTGTTTTTTCCTTTATGCAGTGTTTTTTTCCCTTATGCAGTGTTTTCCCCATTTATTCAGTGTTTTTTTCCTTTTATGCAGTGTTTTCGCCATTTTTGCAGTGTTTTTTCCCTTTTATGCAGTGTTTTCCCCTTTATGAAGTGCTTTTTCCTTTATGGATTTTTTTCCCTTTTTGCAGTGTTTTTTCCCTTATGCAGGGTTTTCCCCAATTATGCAGTGTTTTTTCTTTTATGTAGTGTTTTTACCATTTATGCAGTGTTTTTTCCTTTTATGTAGTGTTTTTACCATTTATGCAGTGTTTTTTCCTTTTATGTAGTGTTTTTACCATTTATGCAGTGTTTTTTCCTTTTATGTAGTGTTTTTACCATTTATGCAGTGCTTTTTCCTTTATGGATTTTCTTTTCCTTTTTGCAGTGCTTTTTCCCTTATGCAGTGTTTTCCCCATTTATTCAGTGTTTTTTTCCTTTCATGCAGTGTTTTCCCCTTTATGCAGTGCTTTTTCCTTTATGGATTTTTTTCCCTTTTTGCAGTGTTTTTTCCCTTATGCAGTGTTTTCCCCAATTATGCAGTGTTTTTTCCTTTTATGTAGTTTTTTTACCATTTATGCAGTGTTTTTTCCCTTATGCAGTGTTTTCCCCATTTATGCAGTGTTTTTTCCTTTTATGTAGTGTTTTTACCATTTATGCAGTGCTTTTTCCTTTATGGATTTTCTTTTTTTTGCAGTGTAATTTTCTTTTATGCAGTGTGTTTTTTCTTTATGCAGTGTTTTATCCCTTCATGCAGTTTTCTCCTTTATGCTGTATTTTTTTCTTTATGCAGTTTTTTTTCAAAATCAGCTGCATTACCTTGTAGTTCTGTAACTCACAGAAGTATTTGTAACGGGAAATCACACAAAGTTAATACACTCTATTGGCCGCATTATAAAGTGTGTTGCCAATCTTTGGGTGTAATAATAAAGGATTTGACCCCGACGTGATTTGAACACGCAACCTTCTGATCTGGAGTCAGACGCGCTACCATTGCGCCACGAGGTCCTGTCACATTACATAAATTTTGCGCAGTCACACATGTAAAGTAACATTATTCACAGCAATTCTTTTATGCAGTGTGTTTTCCCTTTTGTGCAGTGATTTTCCTTTTATGCTGTTTTATGCTGTTTTTCTCTGTATGCACTGTTTTCCCCATTTATGCAGTGTTTAATCCTTTTCTGCAGTGTTTCCCCTTTTATGCAGTGTGTTTTTCCTTGTTTTATCCCTTTTTTGCTGTGATTTCCCCCATTTATGCAGTGTTTGTCTTTTTATGCATTTTTCCCTTTATGCAGTGTTTGCAGTGACTTTATTTTTTTATACAGTGTGTTTTTGTGGTGTTTTTCCTTTAAGCAGTTTTTTTTTTCAAAATCAGTTGCATTACCTCCTAGTTCTGTAACTTACAGAAGTGTTTGTAACAGGGGAAATCACACAAAGTTGCTAGTCTTTGGGTGTAATAATGAAGGCTTTGACCCCGACGTGATTTGAACACGCAACCTTCTGATCTGGAGTCAGACGCGCTACCGTTGCGCCGCGAGGTCCTGTCACAGCAAAGCAGTTTTGCGCAGTGGCACAAGTAAAGTAAAATTATATGAACAGTGTTTTTTCCTTTTATACAGTGTTTTCGCCATTTATGCAGTGCTTTTTCCTTTATGGATTTTTTTTCCTTTTTGCAGTGTTTTTTCCCTTATGCAGTGTTTTCGCCATTTATGCAGTGCTTTTTCCTTTACGGATTTTTTTCCGTTTACGCAGTGTTTTTTTCCCTTATGCAGTGTTTTCCCCATTTATTCAGTGTTTTTTTCCTTTTATGCAGTTTTTTTCCCATTTATTCAGTGTTTTTTTCCTTTTATGCAGTGTTTTCGCCATTTTTGCAGTGCTTTTTCCTTTTATGCAGTGTTTTCCCTTTTATGCAGTGCTTTTTCCTTTATGGATTTTTTTTCGTTTATGCAGTGTTTTTTTCCCTTATGCAGTGTTTTCCCCATTTATTCAGTGTTTTTTTCCTTTTATGCAGTGTTTTTCCCATTTATTCAGTGTTTTTTTCCTTTTATGCAGTGTTTTTCCCTTTATGCAGTGCTTTTTCCTTTATGGATTTTTTTTCCCTTTTTGCAGTGTTTTTTCCCTTATGCAGTGTTTTCGCCATTTTTGCAGTGCTTTTTCCTTTTATGCAGTGATTTCCCCATTTATTCAGTGTTTTTTCCTTTTATGCAGTGTTTTCCCTTCATGCAGTGTTTTTTCCTTTATGGATTTTTTTCCTTTATGCAGTGATTTTTACCCTTATGCAGTGTTTTCCCTTTGTGCTGTGTTTTTTGTTGCGCCAGGAGATCCTGCCACTTCTTAGCAATTTTGCGTAGTGGCAATTGCTTTATGCAGTGTAATTTTCCTTAAGCAGTGTGTTTTTTCTTTATGCAGTGTTTTATCCCTTCATGCAGTTTTCTCCTTTATGCTGTTTTTTTTTCTTTATGCAGTTTTTTTCAAAATCAGCTGCATTACCTCCTAGTTCTGTAACTTACAGAAGTATTTGTAACGGGAAATCACACAAAGTTAATATTCTCTATTGGCCGCATTATAAAGTGTGTTGCCAATCTTTGGGTGTAATAATAAAGGCTTTGACCCCGACGTGATTTGAACACGCAACCTTCTGATCTGGAGTCAGACGCGCTACCGTTGCGCCACAAGGTCCTGTCACATTCAAATAATTTTGCGCAGTCACACATGTAAAGTAACATTATTCACCGCAATTCTTTTATGCAGTGTGTTTTCCCTTTTGTGCAGTGATTTTCCTTTTATGCTGTTTTATGCTGTTTTTCTCTGTATGCAGTGTTTTCCCCATTTTTGCAGTGTTTGATCCTTTTCTGCAGTGTTTCCCCTTTTATGCAGTGTGTTTTTCCTTGTTTCATCCCTTTTTTGCTGTGATTTTCCCCATTTATGCAGTGTTTGTCCTTTTATGCATTTTTCCCTTTATGCAGTGTTTGCAGTGACTTTTTTTTATACAGTGTGTTTTGTGCAGTGTTTTTCCTTTAAGCAGTTTTTTTTTTCAAAATCTGTTGCATTACCTTCTAGTTCTGTAACTTACAGAGGTATTTGTAACAGGGGAAATCACACAAAGTTGCTAGTCTTTGGGTGTAATAATGAAGGCTTTGATGAATTTGTTCAGATGAATTGTTCAACACAAAACTAGCAATGTGAGCTTACATAGTTATGTTATGGTTTTAATTTTCGGGACTTTAAGCTGTTTTTTTTCAGCAGATTTGTCACTTCCATTAAACGTTTTACGTTATTTCAAAATTTGCATAACACATGGCTAATGTCTGTTTTTGTGCTCAACAGAGGAAAGAATCTTAAACTGGTTCGGAACAGGGATGAGCAAATATTGTTGGCAGATTTTTGATTTATGCGTGAACCACCCCTTTAATGATCACAGGTCACATGTTTCAGCTGAATATATGGTGGCGGTCATTAATGATGGTGTAAAAGTAAACTGGATTACTTACAAATCATGAGGCAGATTTTTCGGATTGTTTCTGTTCACCAGACGTGCTGTCCAGGTTCAACAAGCACCGATCACTTCACACACACCAGATATGGGATGAGAACTCTATTAATAAAATCAGCATGAGCTCGGGAATATGAGTTGAGTTTTAAACTCGTGGGGGATTAAGCGAATTCAGCAGCAATGGCCAAATTAGGCTAAATATCTGTTCATTTGGTATACACAAGTTATTTTCTCCAAAACAAGGTGTGTTCTCCTGATGCAAAAATAGATGTTAAAGGGCACCTAGGTTACCCCTTTTTTCAGATTTAATATAAGTCTTTTGCGTCTCTAGAATGTGTATATAAAGTTTCAGATCAAAACACCCATCAGATCTTTCATTATACCTTTTACAAGATGCTGTTTTATACTGATTTCCAGCAGGGGGTGGTTTTGTCGTACTGCGCCTTTAAGACGAGTCTTTCCCGCCTACTCTTTCTACATGTCTCCTACCTCAGCTGCGTCAGGCAACAGACAGACTTAAAGGAAGAAGATCTCACGTAGCGTTTGTGAGATACTACAGTAAGAACTAACCTTTACTAATCAGTATTGTGAAGTTGCATTGATGAGTCACACACAATATCGTTACAAAGTTAACGCGCGCGCTGATCCTAGCGAACAGAACAGAGCTTTTATTCCCGGTTGCTTTGCGTATGTCTGCCTGGTCTTGTTGATATATACAGGTGACTACCGGAACATGTTAATGCGCGCAGCTGTCAATCAATTCGGTGGGCGGGGGGATCGCACACCTACTTAATGGTGCGATCGATTTGAAAACAGCTCCAATTGGCCAACCCTTTTTTTTTGTAGTTAAATTGAAAAAAAAGGACTGGGTGTGTTCATATCCACCCCAGTATGACCGTCTATACACTATACCAACACACAGATCTGTCCAAACAGCTTGAAAAGTAGATTTTTTTTACCATAGGTGCCCTTTAAATTACCTGTTTACCTGCTGAAAATGGACACAGTGATCTGACATTTAGTTTTTTTATTTGCATTTTTATGCGCATTTATTTTATTTACAATAATTTACTTACACAGTATGTCCAGATTTCGGGACAGTTTTAATTAAGCTCAATCTCAGTGTCGGATTTATTATAGAAAAAATATATCTTTTTTTTTCCCTTTGTAATAAAAAGTATTTTTTATAAAAGTAAAAAAATGCTTTTTAAATTTAATATATAATTTTTTTATTTCACCTAACAGAAACAAATGGAACATTACAATAATATTTAGCTGGTTTCACAACTTTTAAAAAGTCATGGTCATGTGCTTACCTATTTAGAGTTTCTAGAAAAATGTTTCCTTTATTTACCTGTCAAACAGTATATGATGGTAATAATGCTATTCCTCAGAGTTTAAGAAATTATTAGAAAATGATAAAGCTCAAATTACAAATTTGGATTTTAGTCTTAAATTGGAAGGTATAAATATAAAAAAAAATATATATATAATAATCATCTTAGAATGATTTGCCGGATTGTCAGTGTTTCTTCAGCCTTTGGGTTTTGGAGATCACAATTTCAAGATGTCAACTAAAAGGAGACTTACAGATTTCCAAAGTTTTTGTATAACAAATAAAATGAGAGAGGTATCATTTAAAATGCTCATCATATTTATCCTGTGAAACAGGTCAATGCCAATTTTTGTAAAGATGTTGATTTAAAATGTGCTTTCTTTAATGATAATGAAGAAAGTATTGTTTAATTTTATGATTGTATTTATACACAATTGTTTTGGTGTGATCTTTTTTGTTGTTGTTGTTGTTGTTGTTAAGCTTGTTGTTGTTGTTTTTTGTTGTTGTTGTTGTTAAGTACGAATATCGCATTAGAATTCAAGATGTTTTTTTTTTTTAATGAGAATTCAGTCGACTTTAAAATTTGGTATATTGTTAAATTGCTCATTATAAATGGAGCATTTTCATTCATTCGTTCGTTTTCTTTTCGGCTTAGTCCGTTTATTTATCTGGGGTCGCCACAGCGGAATGAACCGTCAACTTATCCAGCGCATGTTTTATGCAGCGGATGCCCTTCCAGCTGCAACCCATCACTGGAAAAATATGGAAATTTTTCATAATTTTTATTCATAAATGTAAATAGGCAGTGAAAAAAAAACTAATTTTACTCACTTTACAATAGAAATAGATCATTAACTATGTACGATAAAATAAACAAAAAAATACCAAAGCAAAAAGAGCTGTTAATTATTTTAAATCCTTAAATATTATTTTTGAATAATTGTAATTTTTTACTTTTTTATTGTTTTAAAAAAGAGTTGATAATAGCGAGTAACAAGAAAGAAAAAAGGGGGAAACGAAAAACAACATATCTTTTATAATACCTGTTTTTATTATAATGACAATAAACAGTGACTAAAATTAGAAGATAAATAAATACATTTACATAGAAACAGCATGATTACTGATTACAGCAGGTGCATCCACACCAGAAAATAAGAGCTTCAATTTCTTTTAAAAATAAATTAATTTAATTTTGGTATGCCTTTACCAAATTTAAGAAAATGTAAACAATAATTACAATAATTATTTTGTGTTTGAATAAGTGGTATAAACGAAACCTGCAAAAACTATTATCAAATATTCAAATAAATAAACAAATATACTAAATAATATATACACAAATCCCTGCATAAATAAAACAATAAATAAATAAATATGCAAATAAATAAATAAATATACACATTCCAGCATAAATAAAATATCAAATAAATAAATATGCAAATAAACAAATATACAAATTCCTGCATAAACAAAACAACAAACAAACAAATAAATAAATAGGCAAATAAATGAATTAAAAACACACATTTCTGCATAAATAAAACTATGAGTAAATACACAAATATATAATGAATGAATAAATATATAAATCTACAAAAGTATATTTATGCATATTTATTTATTCATTGTTTTAATAATGCAGGAATTTGTGTATTTGTTTACTATTTTATTTATTTATTTGCATATCTATTTATTTATTGTTTTTGCAAGTTTCGTCCTCCATACAAGTGCACTTAAAAATGCATACTGAAATGCAGTTTTACTTTAATACTTTTTCTAACTTTTTTTTTTTTTTTTTTAATAAAAAGGCTTTTGAAATTTTTGTATATATTATAAATTTGTATATATTATTTTATATTTACTTTTTACTGCTGGGTTTCATGTAGAAGTTTCCTGTCACGCGAGAATGACCAATCGTGTCGTTGTATATTTTGACGAACAGCATTACCACCCAATCACATCTCTGCGTGGATTCACCTGCAGTTGAGGAGGCGGGGCTTGGCGTCTCATGCGCGCGGAGCGGACGTCGGACGCGGTTTGCTGTAGTTTGCTGCAAAATAAAAGCATAAAATTAACACTAGAATGTAAATTTAAAGAAGCTTTACAACTTACTGGAAGATAGCGTGTCAAGTAATAGCTGAATCAGCGTTTCAAAAGCGGAAATAGGTAAAGTAAACAAAGTTGCCATCATGTGAGATAAGTAGTTACCTGTTAGGATTTTACTTACCTGAGATTCTCAGAGAATCTTCACACGTTCATGACTCGAAAAGTTAGCAAGAAAAATATAACTGTAGACTTAAATATATGCTGGATATATACTCTACACATATTATTTTATATTCTAAAATATCTTAAAATGCTATGTTGTTTTAGTGTTTTGATAAATGTATATTCAAAACAATTAAGGCAGCCTGTTACACTTTATATTTAATTTGGAGTAAAGAAATGATTATATACAGTAAATATAGCTTGTATTCAATAATTTCAATACTAAATATATTCATTTATATATAACTATATTAATTTATAACTATACTTATAGTTCATGGAGGATGGAGGAGTGTTTAGAAAACCTGTCTGACAACAAGTAGTGTTCTTGCGGGGCCATGTAGTGTGGATGTTAACCAATATGCCTAGTCTTTTGGTTAAACATTTCATCAATATAATATAGATTAGCCTATAAATATGTCTACATGTGTAATTTTTCGTATATATATGTTGAGGCAGATTTCAAACATTTAAAAAAAATACATAAATAAATTTGAAATACATCAAAATTTTTACCTTCATCTTACACACACACACACACACACACACACACACATATGTATATATATATATATATATATATACATATATATATATATATATATATATATATATATATATATATATATATATATATATATATATATATATATATACACACCTAGTAATGAATTTAAATTTAAATAATGCATTGCAAACATATACAGATATATACAGCATAATAATATGATTTAATTATATAGAGTTATATTTAAAACAAAAAATACATAAAATATAAAAAAATTACCCCTACTATTAAATGTAAATATGATAATGTAAATAATTTAAAAAGCAGTTAAGCATACAATATAAATGTTTGTAACATTTATTTAAAAGCTTTACTTATAAATACATTATTTATTATATATACTTTTTTAATGCACTGTAAAAAAAAAAATACTGGCTTCCATGCAAATCGATTAAGTTAACAAATTTACTAGTTTAAGTAAACTGAACATATAACAATAAAGTCCAACAAAAACTGAAGAATGTTGTTTTTTCAACTCATTTTAATGAAGTAGTTTGAACAAGCGGCAAAAAACCAAACCAATGCTATGGGGAGGTATGATGATGTTCCTTTTTACGTTTACCAGCTGACCACTTACATCTGTATGGACAGCTTTCCCGCTGGCTCAGCACATACGTCAGTGGACTTGAGATGCAGAGAAGAGCTAACTGTGACAATAGGGTTCGAGTTCGATCAAGAATGGTTCCAGAAAGCAGGTAAACAAAAACAGAATCCAAAAAATAAAATAAGCATAGTGTATAACAGGGTGAGTATGTGGTAAAATCTGAAAATGTGGTAAAAATCAGGCACGGGGCTTTTCTTTTTCTGGATTGCTTTTTAAAACTGTTGGTTGCTTTTTAAAACTGTTGGTTGGTTGGTTCAGGTAGTAGGTTGGCTGGTTCAATGCCTAATTTGTGAATTGCGAGGTCCCAGAACAGATCTGGGTAAAGGGCAGGTGAGGAAGGGCACTGGTAAAATGAGGTGCTGGATCAGTTTTCAGAGGTTCCGGATCCAGCTTGTTCTGGCACAAATTAGGCCTTGGCGAGTCAATCTGTGCTTTCAAAAACACTATCGGTTGGGCTTAGAGAAGGAGGAGGGTGAGTCAGTCGATCGCTTAGTCAGTCAGTTGATAGCGCCTTTATGTGACAAGTGCAGGCGCAAATGGCACTCGCGAGAAATTTTGAGATTTCAAAAAGTGCACACAGCGGCCTGTGGTGGATTTGTGAAAACAAAAACTACAAAAAAAAAGTGTACCTCCTCCTTCGGTGCTCTCCAGAAATGCAGATAGGGGTACGTTTTCAGAATGAACCAGGGTTGCAAAAGTCATTTTGAGTGTACTGTATAAAAATTTCGAGGACCAATCACCCTACACTCAAAAACATGATGTTTGCTGCTTATTCAAAATGGTTATTTAAAATAAAACAAGACCATTATTGAGTTAATGGGCAGCGCAGTGGGTGGCACGTTCGCCTCACAGCAAGAAGGTTGCTGGGTCGCTAGTTTGAGCCTAGGCTCAGTTGGGGTTTCTGTGTGGAGTTTGCATGTTCTCCCTGCGTTCGCGTGGGTTTCCTCAGGGTGCTCTGGTTTCCCCCACAGTCCAAAGACATGCGGTACAGGTGGATTGGGTAGGCTAAATTGTCCGTAGTAAATGAGTGTGTATGTGAATGTTTCCCAGAGATGGGTTGCAGCTGGAAGGGCATCTGCTGCGTAAAAACTTGCTGGATAAGTTGGCGGTTCATTCCGCTGTGGCAGCCCTGGATTAATAAAGGGACTAAGCCGACAAGAAAATGAATGATATTGAGTTTATTTTTTGGGACAGCTTAATTGCTTCATATTCAATCCACTTAAGGTTGTAAAAACTAACCAGCTAACTTAATTCCTTCATGTTGTCCCGAAACAAATCGGTTGAGTTTTTCCACAGTGTACAGCATCGTCGCAGAAAATGAAGAAAACTAAAGCAATTGCAAGACATATAAGTCCGCTTATGAGTCCGGGTGTTGAAAAGAGTGGCATTTTGTTTAGCTCCTGTAAAACTCTCTGTAAAATAACAACACCTTAACACGTCTGTCAGCAAACACTCTGCCCTCCGTGTCTCTCTCTTACTCCATCCCTTAAAACTTTGTTGTTCAACTTGGAGAATCCAAGAGGGGTTTCAAGTGTCAGTCCTTCTCTCTTCTCTCCCCCTGGTTTGTCTCGCTCCTTCCCACTCACTCCTTGCTTGGTGGGTAATTTGAGTTCCCCGGACGCTTTGAATAACAGAGGGACTGTGAAATAAAAAGCAAAAAAAAAGTGACACAAGCTGTCAGTCGAAGCAAGACAAGCAAGACGCAGCCATGCCTGAGCCCACAGAAGGTACATTTCTCCATTTCCTTCAGTCCTAATCAAACTCTTCTCTGGGTTTTTAGGTTTTATAGTAGATTTGTTATTTATTGAGTTGCAGATTTAGTTCAGCTTTAATATCATTAATTGTATAATCTGAAAGACTTTACAAAAAATGATGCACATCAGCAGGATTTGTTTATTTTTGTAGTTTGCTTTATTTTAGTTTTTCAATAAATCAGTATTTAAAACAGGGCTTAATAAGAGCCTCCTTTTAATAGTTCTTATTTAATTAGAGTAAATACACAATTATATTAATATAGCCTATATTCAACACTGGCATTTGAATATTTATGTTATTTTTTTTCTTTATTCGGTGATTTATTTAGTTGCACTATTGGTGAAATCAGAAAATGTATGCATAGCAGCTCAAAATGACTTGTTTATTGTGTTGATTTTTTTGCATTATTATTCCTGAATGTTGTAATTATATATATATATATATATATATATATATATATATATATATATATATATATATATATATATATATATATATATATATATATATATATACTGTATGCATATATATATACTGTATGCATATATATATATATATATATATATATATATATATATATATATATATATATATATATATATATATATATTTTTTTTTTTTTTATGAAAACTCAGATTTGCCAATTTTATTTTTTGAAGTTTTTGATTTCTTTGATATATGACTTAATTAGTGTGATTTGCATTATAAGATACATTTTCACTGCTATTATTATTATTTGTTCCCAATAATTCCATGCAGATACTTTAGTTTGGAAGCTGTTTGAGGTCTCTAAAACGCATGCGCAGGGAAGCTGCTTAAATTAACAGTAGAAGGGAGCAATAGAAAGGATGAAAACCGAGGAGGAGTAGGAGGAGGTCGTTCAAGAATAAGCAAGGGGTCAGTGTGAAGAGAAAGAGCGGAGCAGATGTGTCAGGGCAGAAAGATAAAGTTGCACAGATGGTAAAATTAAAACCTTCCAGTTCAGTGCTGGCAGTGGAAAGCTGAAGCACACACACACACGCACACGCACACACACACACACACACGCACACACACACACACACACACACACACACACACACACACACACACACACACACACACAGAATACAGAATGCCTTGATAGATAGATAGATAGATAGATAGATAGATAGATAGATAGATAGATAGATAGATAGATAGATAGATAGATAGATAGATAGATAGAGAGATAGATAGATAGATAGATAGATAGATAGATAGATAGATAGATAGATAGATAGATAGATAGATAGATAGATAGATAGATAGATAGATAGATAGATAGATAGATAGATAGATAGATAGATAATTAGACAGATAGACAGGCAGACAGATACATGGATGGACGGACGGACAGATAGATAGATAGATAGATAGATAGATAGACAGACAGACAGACAGACAGACAGACAGACAGACAGACAGACAGACAGACAGATACATGGATGGACGGATAGATAGATAGATAGATAGATAGATAGATAGATAGATAGATAGATAGATAGATAGATAGATAGATAGATAGATAGATAGATAGATAGATAGATAGATAATTAGACAGATAGACAGGCAGACAGATACATGGATGGACGGACGGATAGATAGATAGATAGACAGACAGACAGACAGACAGACAGACAGACAGACAGACAGACAGTTACATGGATGAACGGACGGATAGATAGATAGATAGACAGACAGACAGACAGACAGACAGACAGACAGACAGACAGACAGATACATGGATGGACGGATAGATAGATAGATAGACAGATAGACAGACAGACAGATACATGAACGGACGGATAGATAGATAGATAGATAGATAGATAGATAGATAGATAGATAGATAGATAGATAGATAGACGGATGGATAGATGGATGGATAGATAAAAAATAAAAACAGACAGATAGACAGACAGACCAATATAAATAGATGCATAGATTGATAGAGCAACAGACTGGCCTATTTAAGACAGACAGACAGACAGACAGATAGGTTGACAGACAGCTATATAGATCTTTCCATTAACAGTTCAGTAAAGCTGTGGTGACACACTCGTAAAAGCTTATGCTCTGTCAGGTCTGTGATTTGTGCTTTGCAGGTATACGGTTGTGAAACATGTTTCTTCCTCCTGTCAGAGTAGCTTGTCTTTTAACCGTAGCACTGCAGAGTCTGTAAGCCGAGAAACCCCCCTGACAGTGTGAGAACCGCACAGATGAATGTGGTTTTCTCCTGGTCTTAACACAATTCCACACTGACCTACAGCTTGTAAAGTTTTCCCACCAACACAGGCCTGATAATGTCTCCATTAAATGTGTTATCCTACAGCATTGACACTTAAAGGGACAGTTCACACACAAAGGGGAATTAGGGTTTAGGTTTCTAATAGAGTGCAGTAAAACAGGATAAAATACGGCATAATTGTCTTCTAAACAGTCTTTTAAACAGGCAAGAGTTTATAATTGATCTTAGATTATAACATAATTTACTATCCGCTTTTAGAGCACACAGTAAATTATGGTAACATTTAAGATGAACTATACACCATTAATTGTGATTCATTTGTTTCACATAAATGACACTTTTGAGAGATTGGGTTTGTCTATATTTGAGCCAATGTTTGAGTTACGTTTTAAAACGCACATGCAATCAAAATAGTTCAGGGCTGACATAACCTGATGTTGAATAAGATATGGATAAACCCAATGTTGGGTTAATTTTTTTTAATCAAATTTAAATGACACTTTTTTAACATTTGGTTGGGTTTGTCTACATTTGACTCAATGTTGAGGTATGACAACCCAACTATTTTTAGAGCGCATAGTAAACTTATTAGATCAATTGTACTCCATCACTTGTGAATAATTTGTTTTAAATAAATTACACTTTTTAACTTAGTAGTTGTGTTTGTTCATATTTGACCCAATTTTGGATCATGACAACCCATTATTTTTTAAAACACATACATTCTAAAACATTGGTTGTCACACCCTGACATTGAATTAAAGTATGGGCAAACCCAACTCTGGGTTAATTGTTTTCAACTGAATTTAAGTGAAACTTCTTATCCAATTGATTGGGTTTGTCCATATTTGACCCATCATTAGTGCATAGTAAACATATTAAATAAATAAATACATTTCAAATAAATTACACTTTTTAACTCTGCAGTATTTGTTCATATTTGACCCAATGTAGGGTTATGACTTATTGATATTTTTTATGATGATATTTCTTAAAACACATACACTAAAAATTATGGGTTGTGATGTTGAATCAAAAATGGGCAAACGTGGGTTAATTATTTTCAGTTGAATTTAAATGACACTTTTTAACCCATTGATTGGGTTGGTCCATATATTACCCAGCATTTTTAGAGCACATAGTTTATTATGGTAAAATTTAGATACATCTTCAATTGTGATTTATTTTTTTCAAACAAATGAGTCTTTTTAACACAGGAATTGGGTTTTTCCATATTTGACCCAATGTTGATTTATGACAACCCATCTTTTTTTAAATGCATACACTCTAAAAAAAGTCCAATCAAATATGGCCAAACTCAATGTTGGGTTCGGTATTTTTTTTACCTGAATTTAAATCACACTTTGTAACCCATTTATTGGCTTTGTTCATATTTAACCCAAAGTTGGTTTATAGGACAACCAAACATTTTTTAGAGCAGATAGTGAATTATGGTGACACATTAGATCACCACCAATTAGATTAATTAGATTAGATTGTACACCATCAATTGTAGGTCATTTGTTTCGACACTTTTTAACTCAGCAGTTGTATTTGTTCATATTTGACCCAATGTTGGGTTATAACAATCCATTATTTATTCTATATACATCCTAAAAAATGATGGGTTGTCATACTCCAACGTTAAATCAAATACAGGCAAACCCAACGTTGGGTAAATTAAAAAAAAAAAAAAAATTAAATGACATTTTGTTAACCAATCGATTTGGTTTGTCCCTAATTGACCCAATGTTGGGTTATGACAACCTAACATTTCTTTAGAGCTCATAATAAATTATTGTAACATAATAGATCAGTTGTACACCATCAATTGTGATTCATTTGTTTCAATACATTACACTTTTTAACTCAGCAATTGCATTTGCCTATAATTGACCCAATGGGTTATGAAAACCTAACGTTTTTTTAGCACAGTAAATGAGGTATTTAACTTAATTAAGGTCATGTTCTCCCCGTGTTGGCGTGGGTTTCCTCCGGGTGCTCCAGTTTCCCCCACAGTCCAAACACATGCGATATTGGGGAGTTGGGTAAACAAAATCAGCCGTAGTGTATGAGTGTGTGTGTGAATGTGAGAGTAAATGGGTGTTTCCCAGTACTGGGTTGCGGCTGGAAGGGCGTCCGTGGCATAAAACGTATGTCGTGATAGTTGGTGGTTCATTCCGCAGTGGCGACCCCTGATAAATAAGAGGGAATAAACCGAAGAGAAATGAATGAGTGTATTAAATGAGTTCTCTCAAGTAATCTTGAGTAATTCCCTGAACACTTAGAAATTTCACTGCCAAACACTGGTCAAAATAATGCTGAGAAATTTGAACAACAAAGCCAACACCTACGCACCATCTGAAACCCCAGCCACATTTTCTCTGCGCTATTTGATTTTGGAGCCAGTGTATACGTCCCTGCTGGGATCCAATTAACAGTTGCGATACTAATAAAAGCGTGACCCTCGAGACCTTCGCTACAGCCACGACAGATTAGAACGTATATCATATGCCACCAAACCTAAACAGATTCTGACGGACGTTTTCAGGATCCGGCCTCTTCTCCTCTTTGACACTCCAGAGTAAGATATAAATATCTCCCACCGACCTTTGCCATTTCTATTTTGACCTCACTTATCCAGTCTGTAAATCACAGTTTTATTAGACCACATTTTTACCGAGCAACCAAACAAAGCAAAAATAAAGGAAGTCGACTGTTAATTGAGAAAGGTGTTATGACTGTACATGGCAGACAGGATAGCAGTGGAAAAAATCACGTCATCTTTTCCCATGTCAAATCCGTTTCTCAGAGTGGTTTATTTCTGAGTTAACCACTGTTACCTCACCCCACCTTTTGAATGAACGCATCCCGACGGCAGTAAATCCGATCAGCAGCCTGTCGGGAGCGTTGATTTACACTCGTCACGCTCTTATAAGGATTCTTCCAGATGCTGTCGTCCGATATGGTAATGCCACACAAGCCCTAGGGGAGAGACGGGCTCTAAAAATACCATCATATGCTGATAATCGCCCCTTCAGTTTCAGAGACTTTACTACAGTGAAAGAACACACTGGAGAGCTGATTCAGTGCTGTTTGCTGACATTAAAACACATTAAAATAAGAGATGAAATATCAGGCTGTTTAATGGTCTGATTTGTTTTTCGGCTTTAGAGAGTTGTAAACATGTCAGCTTTTTCAATTGCAAAATGGTCTGAGTTGCTTTATACTTTTATTAAGACTAAGAAAATACAAATAAACACATGCACACACACACACTTCACACTTCTTTGAAACCTAAGAACAGCTGAGATACTGTATCTATCCTGTAATTTATTAACTCTGCAGCTGCCAGAACGTTGTATTTCCGACAACAGGTCAAAACAGGTCAGAAGTTCACAACATAACCAGGAACTTCTAATAGACAGCAGTAAAAAACAATAAAATACTGCATCATCAGCATACCAGAGTTAATAAGGTCGTACGCTTTTAAACAGGGAAGAAAGTACGTATAATTGATCTTGTGCTCTAAAAATGCTCAGTTGTCATAAGCCATAGTTGGTTTTGTCTATATTTTACCAACATTTGATTTCAAGCATTTTCTTTGCATAGTAAATTATGGTAACATTTTAGATCGCTTATAAACAATGAATTCCTTCAAAAGAATATACACTCTTTAACTCCACGATTGAGTTTGGCCATATTTGACCCAAAGTTGGATTATGACAACTGATCTTTTTTTTAAAAACACATACAAACAAAAGTTTGGGTTATCATGACCCGACTTTGAATTAAAAATGATCAAACCCAATTTTGAGCAATTTTTTTTTTCCAATTGAATTTTAATTACTCTTTTTAACTCAGCGATTGGTTGAAAATGGGTAAAATTTTATTTAAAAAAAAAATTATATATATATATATATATATTAATCTAGCAATTGGCTTTGCCTATATCTGACCCAACCTTGGAATTGGACCAAGCGGAATGTTTTAAAGCGCATAGTAATTTATGCTAACACTTTTAGATCAGTTATACTGTACACAATTGATTTTGATTCATTAGCTTCAAAGAAATGAAACTTTTTGTCTCAAAAAGTTGAGTTGTGACAACTAATCTTTTCTAAAAGAATTCTGGGTTGTCATGACCTGATATTGAGTCAAATATGGCCAAACTCAATGTTAGGATGAATACTTTTTTCAATTTAATTTGAATAATGGGTTTTTAACCCAGTTTGCCTATATCTGATCTGACTCAACGTTAGGTTTCGACAACCCAGAATTTTGTTAAAAGTGCATAGTAAATTATGGTATAATGTTTAGATCAGTTATACACAATTGTTTGTGACTCATTTGTTTCAAATAAATTACACTTTTTGACTTGGCAATTAGGTTTAGCCATATTTGCCCCCAAGTTGGGTTATGACAACCCATCATTTTTAAAAATCCATACACTCTAAAAAATTCTGGGTTGTCATGACCCAACATTCAGTCTATATATATATATATATATATATATATATATATATATATATATATATATATATATATATATATATATATATATATATATATATATATATATATATATATATATATATATATATAATTTAATTTAAATACATTTTTTAACACCATGATTATGTTTACCAATATTTGACAATCCAGCATTTTTAAAGCGCATAGTAGTAAATTATGGTAAAATGTTCAGATCGAAAATATAGAAAGATGTTTAGATAGAAAATATATTACTTTTTTAACTTAGCAATTTTATGGGTTGTGTAATGGCAACCCATCATTTTAAAATGCATACACTCTAAAACATTCTGCATTGTCATAACTCAGCATTGAGTCAAAAATGGCCAAATCCATTTTTCGATTTAATTTAAATAACACATTTAAACCCAGCGACTGGGTTTGTCTATATCTGACCCAACATTGGGTTTTGACAACCCAACATTTTTAAAAGCACAAAGTAAATTATGGTGGAATGTTTAGATCAGTTATACACAATTGATTTTTACATTTTTTTTTATATATGTCTCTTTTTAACTCAGCTATTGGGTTTGGCTATATTTGACTCAACATTGGGTTTTGGCAACCCATCATTTTTAAAATCCATACACTCTAAAAAATTCTGGGTTGTCATGACCCAACATTGAGTCAAAAATTACCAAACCCAGTATTGGGTTATTTTTTCGATTTAATTTAAATAACACTTTTTAACCCAGCGATTGGGTTTACCTATGTCTTACCCAACATTCGGTTTTGACAACCCAACATTTTTAAAAGCACAAAATAAATTATGGTAAAATGTTTAGATCAGTTATACACAATTGATTGTGTTTTTTTTTTCTCTTTCAAATAAATGCCAATTTTCTCAGCATTTGAGTTTGGCTACATTTGACCCAACATTGGGTTATGACAACCCATCATTTTACATACACATACACTCAAAAAAAAATTGGTTTGTTAATGTTATTTGTTTCTATTAAATTAAAATGACACTTTCTAATCCAACGGTCGGGTTTGCCTGGATGTGACCCAGCATTGGGTTTTAGTGCATAATAAATTATGGTAAAATTTTAGATCAATTAAAATTAATCATTGTAATTATTTTTTTTAAAGCAGCTATTTCTTTGTCCATATTTGACCCAACATAAGGTTATATGACAGTCAATCATTTTTAGAGTATGCTATATACAACATGCTCTCAAACCCAAACTGTGCAACGAAAAATGTTGTATCTTAATATTAATAAATATAGATGCTATTTGATAATACAAAAGTCTGACTAATGCATATCTTTGCATAATGACAAATGCATAACAGCCTAAATACACTAAATAAAAAGTTCATCTTTTGATAAACTTAAGAATTACTTGTACTTGTGAGTTGTTATACCTTAAAATTAATTAAGTACTGAAAACAACTGTTAAATTACTATAATAAAAAAACATGAGAATATAATAAACATAATAAAAACAAACATTTTAAAAGGTGTAACTATTAAAAAGGTGTAAAATAAAAAGGTGGCCCAGTGGTTCATTTTTCACACCATATGTGATCCTCAATTGTGATCCAGGAGATGTATTACATCTCTTCAGTGTGACTCGGGATCAAGTGCTTTGCTCAGAGACACAATGCTGACAAATTCAGTCTCAAACCTGGAAACTGACCTTTAGCCACATCTTTCGTCTGCACGCACAAATATAGACGGCACTCTCGGTTTTCCATTTCATGACGCGATGGGTGCATTATCTGACTCACGCATTCGCTGATTTAGTAAAGTGTGACCAGACGCATTTCTAACACAATCTGAATCGCTCAGGTGATGGATGGAGGTTTTAACCCGTCTACGGGGAGCCGCCATTTATGCGCTCGTGTGGAATTGTGCTAATACTGGGAGATTACCGTACTAATGTGCTAAATCCAGCGTGTAGTACACTGTGTTGAGTATCAGTCCCTCTGAAACCCATATAGGCATCGGTGTTGGGTGGAGGCAGAGTTATTAGTAAGGTGTTTATGCTTAATGGTAAAATATAAACCATAAACAGTAGATGTGAAGTTCTGATGTGAACACTGTGTTACTGCTGTCAGCCAGGAGTTATTAGCTTGGGATTAATGGACCAGGGTGGTGTTCTGGGTCAAGAAGGTACACCAACGGATTGCGAAATATTATTAGATTTTACATTTAGATCAAATTGGAATTGCAGATTGTCTCGTATGACACACGGTAATGAATCACATCCAGAAAAACTAACAAGTCTTTAAGACATTTTGTTGAACAACGATACAATGTTATGCTGTATCAATAGCTCAGTTCACATTGATCGTAAATTAAAGTACGCATAGGGCTCAAGTGAACTTGGTACAAATGTGTACATTAAAGATCTGCACTACAGCTGCCGACAAAATCTCTGTTTATTGCACAAATCAATGATTAGGACCCAGAGTGATTGCCTTATTTTGCTTTCTATTGATCCGTCATTCTTGATACTGTACTTTTGTTTTTGTTTTTCTGTTAACTTCTATTCATTGGATACCTCAGTTTAAAGAGACCACAGCGGAGAGGCATAGGGGTAGTTGATTTAAAATATTTCAGTCTGTATGCTTTGTTAATAAAAAATAATAATATTAAGAAAGTACACTTATAGAAAGATTAATTCAACCAAAAACAAAAAAAAAGAAAACAATTATTATTTTTAGTTCATCTCCCCGTTCTTGTCTTCATCACAAAAAAATTGATTCATATTTATTTTTGTAACCATTCCAAAAAACAAAATTTAACGCAAAGCAAACCTAAAATTAATAAATGAATAAAAAATAAGTATGCTTAAGTTATATATTAATAACTAAAAATAAATATAGCTTAAGGGGGCTAATAATATTGACCTTAAAATGTATTAAAAAATGTAAAAACTGTTTTAATTTTAGCCTAAAAAAATAAGACTTTCTTCAGAAAAAAAATTATATTATAGGAAATACTGTGAAAAATTCTTTGCTTTATTAAACATCATTTGAGAAACATAAAAAAAAATTAAATGGGGGGAAAATAATTCTGGCTTCAACTGTATATTAATGAGGCCCACCCCCAGGTTTATATATATATATATATATATATATATATATATATATATATATATACATACATACATACATACATATATATATATATATATATATATATATATATATATATATATATATATATATATATATATATATATATATATATATATATATATATATATATATATATATATAAACCTGGGGGTGGGCCTCATTAATATACAGTTGAAGCCAGAATTATTTTCCCCCCATTTAAATTTTTTTTTTTTATGTTTCTCAAATGATGTTTAATAAAGCAAAGAATTTTTCACAGTATTTCCTATAATATAATTTTTTTTCTAAAGAAAGTCTTATTTATTTCGGCTAAAATTAAAACAGTTTTTACATTTTTAAATACATTTTAAGGTCAATATTATTAGCCCCCTTAAGCTATATTTGTTTTGCATTGCCTATAGATCAAACCACTGTTATACAATGACTCCCCTAAATAACCTAGTTAAGCCTTTAAATGTCACTTTAACCTGTATAAGAGATCTGCGCTAATTTTGAATCCTGCTCCCTCCAAGTTTTAGCCCGAACCTGATCACTCCCTCTTATGTTCAGCATTTGTTGTCCCGCTGCCTGCCCCTGACCCCCCCCCCCCCCAAACCACAGCAACAAACATGCTAAACGCAGGATCACGCTGTCTCATTCCAACACATACATACGTGTGCTCGCTCGCTCGTTCGAGAGTCGGAAGCGATATTGTTAGACCGCCTGCTCTCGTCCAAAATTACACCAGTTACCGACCGCTCCAGCGCTTTATTCAGAAATGTATTCTCACGCTGCAGAAATCTGGTCGAGTCCCGCGGCTCCCGCGGTACAGCTGCAGGAATGCAGACCTCTACTGTATACTAGTATCTTTAAAAACATAGTCAGATATTATGTGCTGTCATCATGGCAAAGATAAAAGAAGTCAGTTATTCAAAATGAGTTATTAAAACTATTATGTTTAGAAAAGTGTTCTTTCCATTAAGCAGAAATTGGGGAAAAAAAGTATACAGGAGGGCTAATAATAATGACTTCAACTGTATATTAAATGTAGAGTTATATGCATATATATTAGTATTGAAATAAAATGTCAAATCAATTTGGAAATATCTTATTTTAAGTACATCCTTAAATGAGAAAAGAAATGAACAAATAACTTCGAAATAGAAAATAGATACTTACAATACTTAAAAAATGGAAAGCTAACAATCTAATAAAATTCTAACAAGTTAAATGAACCTTGCATATTGCAAAAATCAAGAGTTTTACTTTGGACGTCTTTGTTTTGGTCTCTTTAACCCGCCCAATGCCAGTTGAGACAATTATATTTCAGCAGCCCGGGTTGCCTTGATGGAAAACAGCGTATTTCATTCATTAAGTCAGAAAGGCTCTTAAAGTTTATGTCTGTGACCGAAATGTGACCTCTGGTGGACAGTAGCAGACTCCGAAAGGAGCTGAAGAGTCAGAGTTCCACATGAGGTTATTAATTAGCAAATAACATAAATATCATGAATGTAAACATTAGGTGAGCAGGTTACATTGTAACCCCGTGACCTAACAACACGCTTCATGACAAGGACAAGATATGCAGTGAGATGAGCAATTGGGCTGTTTGAACTGTGAACTATCTGCTGCTGCTTTCAGTAGTATGGTAATAAATATCATGTGAAATGTCATTTAAACTCACAATATTAGCAAACAACACTGAATAAAGCACATGAGGTGTATCTAAGGTGATTATTATCAGTTTTCTGGTGTTCAGCTGCAAGAAAAAGAAGCCATTTCTAAAATATCAATTCGAGGTGTTGTTTAGAACAAAAACTCCTTTTTTAATACGAAAATATTCCTTCTGTCGCTTGCCGTTGCTTTATTTAGAACACGATTTAAATCAGCTGCCCGACAGTCTCGGTGTTAGTCATCAGTCTGGCAACCTGTGCTTGCATGTGTTTTGATCCAGGAATGCAATACCTAGTTCAACCACTGGGTGTCAAACTTACATACTACACCTGAAATCAAAATGAGCTGAAACAACACAATTCTCAAGTAGTTTGATCCAGCAGCAAAAGACATTTTTTTTTGAGTGTGTGTGAAAACAATTCTTTACAGATTTAAGTGGATTGAACTTCATTTATCTTCAATCCACTTACCTTAACTTAAGAAATTATCAAGTTGACTTAATACATTAGTTTTGGGACTACAATAAGGCATTATGTGCAACCCTGCATTTTTTTACTGTGCATGACTAGTCCATACACTTAAAAATGACTTTTGCTGCTTGTTCAAACTACTTATTTAAATTCAGTTAATCTATTTGTTTTGGGACAACATGAAGGAATTGTGTGGAACTCAGCATATTTACTGTGCATATGCACTATCATTAGTAATTTGCAACTATTTGTGGGGTCATTTCATCAGTCCTTCAGTTAATTTCTCAACACACTCCATACTGTCATTCCAAGTAAGTGCTATGAGATGTAATGAGCTTAAGTGAAAGGGTTCAGCTTTAATCTGTATGTGTGGTTTGAAATGCGATATGCTGAAAGGCCAGGGAGGACAGATGCATGACCTCACAGTTTAAGGCTTCAGTATAAAGCCTTCAAAATAAAGCAGAACTCATGCATTCTCCTAAACGGGCACAGAATATAACATATAACTGAGGCAGAAATAACTAAAAACATAGGTCATGCTTTATTTTGATGATCCGTTTTTTAATTTAAGTTAAATTGCATCTATATGCTCATTAGATTGTAAGTAGACTGTTAGGGTTAGCGCTAGTTGACATGTACTTGCAAGTTTCTTATAGTCAGTTAAATGTCTGTTGAAGTATCAGCAGATATTAAGCAGACAATATACTAATACTTAAATGAACCATCAAAATAAAGTGTTACCTAAACATTAAACTGTCTCTCACTCAGCATAATGTAAATGGTTGCATATTAGGCATGGATTGACAACCGGTTTCAAGGATTAAAATGGTATGGAAAAGTCAAGGTTTTGTTAACTAGGTTTATATATACAGAGCGCAGTATAATCGAGTGTATCCCATTTTGAAATTGAATATTTTTCTCCATTTCTCAGTGAATGTGGGCAATGTATTTTGGTGAATTTAAACAAAACAGATTTATTTAACAGATATATTTATTAAAATAATATTTTAGTCACCAAACATATGTAGAAATTGAAAGATAATACAATTAAATTAAAAAAATATTAACCTACAAAATTTCAACAAAATTTTTCCAAATTTTTTTTTTGCTTCTCTTGATTTTTCCTCTTTTGAAATTTAGTATTTAATATTTTTCTATAACATGTGTACTCGTTTTTGGAGTTATCATAAGTTATTTTGTTAGATAAGCTCCAGATTTAGCTTCAGTATAGTGACTATTCTGCATTGCAGACAAATATCATAAAATGTATTCCCCTCCCTCTCTGTTAAAGTTGATCTAATCCGTGTCCTGAAACACACCCCCTCTCCAGCTTTCACTTTTAATTCAAACAGAGACGGAAGAATTTAGTTATTTAGCCCGATATGTTTACCATTATATATAGATATAGACTGTAAAACCTAAATAACTAAGGCAACTTTGAGAAAACCGATTGCAACAAACCATTTGAGTTAAAAAAAACTATGAGTACTGTGAACGGACTGCATTTAAGTTGAAGTAATGAGGTATTTAGTTAACTCATTTTTACAGTGTGGTAATTTATTTAAATAATTTATTTTAGTTAAATAAAATAATTATTTTTACAATTTTTAATTCAAGTAAGGCTTTGCAAATGTTTATATTTAGCAAATACAGCATATTAGTATGATTTAATTATAAATAATAATAATAAATATAAATAATAATAATAAAAAACCCCAAAATATTTTATTTGTCTTTAACCCTACAATGTAAAATTGCTGTAATCCACACAGTTCCTTCATTTTGACCCAACACAAATCACAAATCAATTAAAGCAATCAAAATGGATTAAATATAAAGCAGTTAAGCTACTACCCCCCCCCCCCCCACTTTATCAAATGAAATGAGTGTAGTGAACTCATGTACTGAAAGTTAATTCTACTCATTTGAACAGAGTTTTGATCTGAGTGTTGAAGGTAATGAGTTAGTTAAATAGCCCATTACTTCAACTTTAATGGAGTAAGTCCACAGTACTCATGTAGATTAGCTTTTAACTCAAATGGTTTGTAGCAA
Organism: Danio rerio; assembly: GCF_052040795.2. Taxonomy (NCBI): domain Eukaryota; kingdom Metazoa; phylum Chordata; class Actinopteri; order Cypriniformes; family Danionidae; genus Danio; species Danio rerio. The sequence goes on from NC_141044.1 coordinate 41,134,090, forward strand.
TTGGTTTCCTCAAACGGTTTGAGTTGCCTTAACTTATTGGCTTTTACAATACTCAGTTGGTTTGAGTTCTCTCCATTGATTGGGTTTACTCTGCTCAAATTGCTTCATTTACTCAAATGGATTAAGTTCACAGTACTCATTAGGATTAGTTGTTGAACTTAAATGGTTTATTGCTATCGGTTTTCTCAAACAGTTTGAGTTACCTTAACTTTTTGGGTTTTACAGTGAGAGAATGTGTATGCAAATGTGAAATGGGCTGGCCTTACAAGCAGCAAAATTCATTTTCTTAGTGTTCTGTTAAAAGTAAATCTATCATAATGTAAATTATTTAAAAAGCAGTTGATATTTATTTTATTCATTTTCTTGTCGGCTTAGTCCCTTTATTAATCCGGGGTCACCACAGCGGAATGAACCGCCAGCTTATCCAGCAAGTTTTTACGCAGCGGATGCCATTCACACTCATACACTACAGACAATTTAGCCTACCCAATTCACCTATACCGCATGTCTTTGGACTGTGGGGGAAACCGGAGCACCCGGAGGAAACCCACGCGAAGGCAGGGAGAACATGCAAACTCCACACAGAAACGCCAACTGAGCCGAGGTTCGAACCAGCGACCTTCTTGCTGTGAGGCGACAGCACTACCCACTGCGCCACTGCCTCGCCCCATATTTATTTTACTTTATTTATTTATTTTATTATGTGGAACTCAATATTTTTTTGCAGTGCATTACTAGTATATACACTGAAATAATGACTTTCTGAGAAGCTTACCATTGCAAAATATTTCAAATGTTTATTAAAATAAAATATATTGAGTTCAATTAGGCAAAAAAAGTTGATCACCCAGACAGTTAGAGCAGTGATCACAAAACCGTGTTCTTGGTCTTATACCAGCCCGTGCATACTT